>NC_090030.1:22885377-23105377 GCF_037176765.1 Anolis sagrei | reverse complement strand
TTCCTGGGTTCTAAATGTCATTTCCTAATTGGTCCCATCATAAAAACATAGAAAAAGTTTATTAAACTGCAAAAATGTTCAATGTATTATCAAAGGCTTTCATGGCCAGAATCACTGGGTTGTTGTAGGTTTTTCCGGGCTATATGGCCATGTTCTAGAGGCATTCCCTCCTGACATTCCGCCTGCATCTATGGCAAGCATCCTTAGAGGTAGTAAGGTCTGTTGGAACTAGGAAAAAGGGTTTATATATCTGTGGAATGACCAGGGTGGGACAAAGAACTCTTGCCTGCTGGAGCTAGGTGTGAATGTTTCAACTGACCATCTTGATTAGCATTTGATTGCCTGGCAGTGCCTGGAGCAATCTTTTGTTGAGAGGTGATTAGATGTCCTTGTTTGTTTCCTCTCTATTGTTTTGCTGTTCTAATTTTAGAGTTTTTTAATACTCGTAGCCAGATTTTGTTCATTTTCATGGTTTTCTCCTTTCTGTTGAAATTGTCCACATGCTTGTGGATTTCAATGGTTTCTCTGTGTAGTCTGACATGGTGGTTGTTGGAGTGATCCAGCATTTCTGTGTTCTCAAATAATATGTTGTGTCCAGGTTGGTTCATCAGGTGCTCTGCTATGGCTGACTTCTCTGGCTGAAGTAGTCTGCAGTGCCTTTCATGTTCCTTGATTTGTGTTTGGGCAATGCTGCTGCGTTTGGTGGTCCCTCTGTAGACTTGTCCACAGCTGCATGGTACACGGTAGACTCCTGCAGAGGTGCGAGGATCCCTCTTGTCCTTTGCTGAACGTAGCATTTGTTGGATTTTCTTGGTGGGTCTGTAGGTGGTTTGTATGTTGTGATTCCTCATCAGCTTCCCCATGCGATCAGTGGTTCCCTTGATGTATGGCAGGAACCCTTTTCCTCTGGGTGGATCTTCATCTTGACTCTCGTGGCTTGTTCTTGGTCTTGCAGCTCTTCTGATGTCTGAGGTGGAGTCTCCACTGGCCTGGAGAGCCCAGTTTAGGTGGTTCAGTTCATCTTGCAAAAATGTTGTCTTTGCGGGAGGGACATCCTGCAGCACATTTTGCTCTAATTATTCAATGAATCTCTCACCATCAACACAGCAAACAAGAACACTATGCTGGCTGTTTTTTGGATTATTATTATTATTATTATTACAACAACAACAACAATCATTGCACTACAGTGATGAACTCTGTGAAGTCCCTGTCTGGTTATATAAATTATTATTATTATTATTATTATTATTATTATTATTACTATTAGAAACACAACAAGATGAGACCACAGCAGACACTCTGCTGGCTGTGGTATTGGATCACATGTCAGACATTTCCCAAGTGTCTAGGACTGTGTGATGTATCGGCAAATAATGTCTGCAGATCCCGGTAAGGTGGCCTTCTGCAGCTGACAGATGGTAATCTTGTCAGTGCTGATTGTGTTTAAGTGCAGGCCAAGGTCTTTAGGCACTGCACCCTGTGTGCCAATCACCACTGGACCACCTCGACTGGCTTCTGCCAGAGTCTATTATTATTATTATTATTATTATTATTATTATTATTATGTTACTGACACAAAAACACAGTATGTCACTGCCAACGAGATCAATATGCTGGATTTCATAACACAAAATCACAAGTCGAACACTTTCCAAGTGTCTAGGACTGTGTGATGTATCGGCGAATAATGCATGCAGATCCCAGTAAGGTGGCCTTCTGCAGCTGTCAGATGGTAATCTTGTCAGCGCTGATTGTTTTTAAGTGCAGGCCAAGGTCTTTAGGCACTGCACCCAATGTGCCGATCACCACTGGGACCACCTTGACTGGCTTGTGCCAGAGTCTTTGCAGTTCAATCTTTAAATCATATTGTGTCAGCTCTTCCGCTTGTTTCTCGTTAATCCTGCTATCACCCGGGATTGCAACATCGACAATCCATACTTTGTTTTTTAACACGATCGTGAGGTCAGGGGTGTTGTGCTCCAGAACTCTGTCTGTCTGAATTCAGAAGACCCAGAGGAGTTTGATGTGTTCATTTTCTGTAACTTTTTTGCCTTGTGTTCCCACCAGTTCTTTGTCGCAGGCAGATGGTATTTGTGGCACAAGTTCCAATGAATCATCTGAGCAACGGTGTTGTGCCTCTGCTTGTAGTCTGTCTGCGCAATCTTCTTGCAGCAGCTGAGGATGTGATCTATTGTTTCATCTGCTTCCTTGCAGAGTCTACATTTGGGATCTGTCGTCGACTTTTCAATTCTAGCTTTGATAGCATTGGTTCGAATGGCTTGTTGGGCTGCCAGAATCAGGCCTTATTATTATTATTATTATTATTATTATTATTATTATTATTATTATTGCACTACCATGATGAACTCTGTGAAGTCCCTGTCTGGTTACATAAAGTATTATTACTATAATTATTACTACTACTACTACAATTATTATTATTATTATTATTATTGCACTACAGTGATAGAATCATAGAATCATAGAGTAGACCTCATGGGCCATCCAGTCCAACCCTATTTTGCCAAGAAGAAGGAAAATCGCATTCAAAGCACCCCCAACAGATGGCAATCCAACCTCTGTTTGAAAGCCTCCAAAGAAGGAGCCTCCACCACACTCCGGGGCAGAGAGTTCCACTGCTGAACAGCTCTCACAGTTAAGAAGTTCTTCCTCGTGTTCAGGTGGAATCTCCTTTCCTGTAGTTTGAAGGTTGAAGCCATTGTTCCAGTCTCCAGGGCAGCAGAAAACAATCCTGCTTCATCTTCCCAATGACTCCCCCTCATGTGTCCTCTCAGTCTTCCCTTTTTCAGGCTAAACATGCCCAGCTCTTTAAGCCACTCCTTGTGCTGTCGTGCGCTGGGCCTATAGCAATTGGCTTTAGAACAGGACGTGCTCTTTGTGCTCAGCGGGAGCCAGGGTGCCTTGGATGAGAGGCCCTATGGTAGTCTTTAGAAGCTTAAAAGTTTAACAAAGTTCTTTATTATTGCTTAGGTCTTCAACAAACAATCTTAGATCTTCAACAAATCAAACAAATGCTTCTTAACTTGCCTACAATGAACAGGCAACTTGCTTGGAGAACTATTTCTTTCCTTTACGAGGAAAACCCTTTTTGACAATCTGGGCAATCTGCTTTCTAGGCTTTGCTGGTGTGGGCCCTACTCCTGGCTCCAAATTGCTTCTTGGGTACCCGAGTAGACCTACCAGCCAAGGCTCTGAAGAATTTCCAGCTGGAGTCCTTAGGATTTTTCCCACGAAAGTTGTAGGTCTGTTTCTCCAACCCCAGCAAGGGTTGTGCTGTAAAGCTGTTTCTCTTAAAAGCCTTTCTTAAGAGTCTGTTATTAAAGCTGTGAGGCTGTAAGTTCCCTAGCCACAGCTTTTGGGACTGTTTCCCCCCGGACTTTGTAAGAAACAAAGCTTCTCTACAGGTAGAAAACTTTCACGTCCTGTAGCTGAGCTTCCAACTGTAAGACTGAACTAAAATGGTTCCCTTTCCGTCCTGAACCTGGAAAAAGGGTGGAACTAAAACGTAACAATGATAGACAGGTGGCTAGCCCCATGACTGCAGCCTAGCAGAAACCATCCAACTGCAAAATGCATGGCCAGAACAAGCACATGCAAACGCTCAAAGAACGAAAGGGAGTTTGGAGCTCCTGGTACAGCCGTACCAGCACACTCCTCATAGGGCTTGTTCTCCAGACCCTTGATCATTTTAGTCACCCTTCTCTGGACACATTCCAGCTTGTCAACATCTCCCTTCAATTGCAGTGCCCAGAATTGGACACAGTGTGACTCCAGGTGTGGTCTGACCAAGGCAGAATAGAGGGGGAGCATTACTTCCCTGGATCTAGACACTAGACTCCTGTTTATGCAGGTCAAAATCCTATTGGCCTTTTTAGCTGCAGCATCACGTTGTTGGCTCATGTTTAACTTGCTGTCCACAAGGACTCCAAGATCTTTTTCACATATACAGCTATCGAGCCAGGCATCTCCCATTCTGTATCTTTGCATTTCGTTTTTTCTGCCTAAGTGGAGTATCTTGCATTTGTCACTGTTGAACTTCGTTTTGTTAGTTTTGGCCCATCATCTCTCTAATCTGTCAAGATTGTTTTGAATTCTGCTCCTGTCTTCTAGAGTATTGGCGCTCCCTCCCAATTTGGTGTTGTCTGCAAACTTGATGATCATGTCTTCTGATGAACTTCTGGTGATCATGATGAACTCTGTGATGCCCCTGTCTAGTTACATAAAGAGGTGTTGTTTTTCTTGTTGTTGCACTACTGTGAAGCCCCTGTCTAGTTACAGCAAGACTTATTATTATTGTTACTACAACTACAGGGTCCCCGAAAGTTGCCATACATAGGGACACTATTTTCACCTGGCTGTTGTTGTTTACTAAACAAGTGCCTTGACGTTTTGCTTTGTTTCTACACCCAATTATTATTTTCTTTTAATATATCATCAAAATTGCACCGACTCTTTGAGACAAGCGGAGAAAAGGACGGCTTTGGTCTGATTGCACCAGAAAGGCTTAGTTATTCCTTCGGCTTATTCGGTTCTTTGACGAAATGGGCATTCTTCGGATTCTTGGAGACGATAAACTTGAGGGGGAAAAAACCCGAAAGGATTTAAATCAGTCCAATTAAGACCTTGGTGCCCTGACCTTGTTTCTCCTGATATCTCTTGAAAAAAAATAAAAATAAAAAAGGCAAATGGAGCCAAGTTTATAAAATACAAAAATAAAATAGAACAAAATCCTTGCATGCTCAACTCCTAGTCCCATTTGAAAGGGAGATATGATGCTGCCTTGGAGTCTCTAAGCAGAGGCTGGATGGACATCTGTCAGGAGGGTTTTGATTGTGCCTTCCTGCCTTAGCAGAATAAGGTTGGACTGGATGGCCCTTCTAACCATAGGACTCTATGAACTTGCAAGATAAGAGACATTCAGTATGGAATAGATGATGGCAGAGTCTCCTTTCTCTGGAGGTCTTTAAGTAGAGGCTGGATGGCCATCTATTGGGAGGGATCGGATAGTGTCCTTCCTGTATAGCTTTTGGAGGTTGGACTGGATGACCCTTTGGTATCCCTCCTAACCATAGGA
The DNA here is from genome assembly GCF_037176765.1 of Anolis sagrei. NCBI lineage: Eukaryota > Metazoa > Chordata > Lepidosauria > Squamata > Anolidae > Anolis > Anolis sagrei. The sequence goes on along the minus strand of NC_090030.1, from coordinate 23,100,279 downwards.
CTCTATGAACTTGCAAGATAAGAGACATTCAGTATGGACTGGATGATGGCAGAGTTTCCTTCTTTCTCTGGAGGTCTTTAAATAGAGGCTGGATGGCCATCTGTTGGGAGGGATCGGATGGTGTCCTTCCTGTATAGCCTTTGGAGGTTGGACTGGATGGTCTTTGGGTGTCCCTCCTAACTTTAGGATTCTATGAACTTGCAAGATAAGAGACATTCAGTATGGAACGGATGCTGGCAGTCTCCTTTTTTCTCTGGAGGTCTTTAAGCAGAGGCTGGATGGCCATCTGTTGGGAGGGTTCGGATGGTGTCCTTCCTGTATGGCCTTTGGGCTGGATGGCCTTTGGGGGTCCCTTCTGCCTCTAGGATTATATCAAGGAGTTTAGCGGCTGGTGGTCTTTAAGCAGAGGCTGGATGACCATCTGTTGGGAGGGATCAGGTAGTGTCCTTCCTGTATGGCCTTTGGGGGTTGGACTGGATGGCCTTTGGGGGTCCCTTCCGCCTCTAGGATTATATCAAGGAGTTTAGTGGCTTTCTTTGCTCTTTTCCACCCTGCCATCTGGGAGTTTCAGCGTTCCACTCTCTCACCCAAAGAGATCCAATCAAGCTCATTAAGGCCTTTAAATGAAGCTCCAGGAATCAGCACAAAAAACGAAGGAAGGCCAAAGAGAGAAAAGAGAAAGAGAGAAGGGCCAGATGGCGGAAACCGTGCCTCTATCTGCTTCTTGACTTTGCAAAGAGGAAGTGGTTGAAACCTTCTCCGAAAACACATTTCCAACCCAAAAGCCTACTATATTTCCAAGCCATTGCTGCTCCACTTGAAGCCTTTCAAAAAGAGTCATGAGTAGTAGTAGTAGTAGAAGTAGTAGTAGTAGTAGTAATAATAATAAACATAGAGCCACAGTGGCACAATGGGTAAACCCTTGTACCAGCAAGACTGCTCACTGATAGGTCAGCAGTTCGAATCTGGGGGGAGCAGGTTGAGCTCCCTCTGTCAGCTCCAGCTCCCCATCCGGGGACATGAGAGAAGCTTCCCACAAGGATCGTAAAACATCAAACATCCGAGTGTCCCATGGGCAACGTCCTTGCAGACAACCAATTCTCTCACACCCGAAGCGACTTGCAGTTTTTCAAGTCGCTCATGACACGAATAATAATAATAATAATAATAATAATAATAATAACAATTCTTGTACGATCCACAAAAGGAGGAATTCAAGTCACTTTGAGTCTCATTGAAGACAAGAAACCAGGTTATTGTTCTTTTTGTTGTTATTATTATTATTAATATTATTATTAGAAAAATACAATTTCTTAGTCAGCATGGCATAGCAGTATGAGAGTCTCAGTGCATCTACACCAGTGTTTCTCAACCTTCCTAATGCCACGACCCCTTAATATGCTTCCTCATGTTATGGTGACCCCCCAACCATAAAATTAGTTTCATTGCTACTTCATAACTGTCATTTTGCTGCTGTTATGAATAGTAATGTAAATATCTGATATGCAGGATGTATTTTCATACACTGGTCCAAATTTGGCACAAATACCCAATATGCCCAAATTTGAATACTGGTGGGATTGGGGGAGAGTATTGATTTTGTCCTGTGGGAGTTGTAGTTGCTGGGATTTATAGTTCACCTACAATCAAAGAGCATTCTGAATTCCACCAACAATGGAATTGAATCAAACTTGGCACACAGAACTCCCATGACCAACAAAAAATACTGGAAGAGTTTGGTGGGCATTGACCTTGAGTTTCGAGAGTTGTAGTTCACCTACATCCACAGAGCACTGGAGACTCAAACAATGATGGATCTGGACCAAACTTGGCACAAATACGCAATATGCCCAAATATGGAGTTTGGGGAAAATAGACCGTAACATTTGGGAGTTGTAGTTGCTGGGATTTATAGTTCACCTACAATCAAAGAGCATTCTGAATTCTACCAACAATGGAATTGAATCAAACTTGGCACACAGAACTCTCATGACCAACAAAAAATACTGGAAGGGTTTGGTGGGTATTGACCTTGAGTTTTGGGAGTTGTAGTTCACCTACATCCACAGAGCACTGGGGACTCAAACAATGATGAATAACCAACAAAAAATACTGGAAGGATTTGGTGGGCATTGACCCTGAGTTTTGGGAATTTTAGTTCACCTACATCCACAGAGGACTGTGGACTCAAACAATTGAATCAAACTTGGCACACAGAACTCTCATGACCAACAAAAAATCCTGGAAGGGTTTGGTGGGCATTGACCTTGAGTTTGGGAGTTGTAGTTCACCTACTTCCACAGAGCACTGTGGACTCAAACAATGATGGATCTGGACCGAACTTGGCACGAATACTCAGTATGCCCAAATGTGAACACTGGTGGAGTTTGGGGAAAATAGACCTTGACATTTGGGAGTTGTAGTTGCTGGGATTTATAGTTCACCTACAATCAAAGAGCATTCTGAACCGTACCAACGAGTGAACTGGGCCCAACTTCCTGTACAGAACCCCCATGACCAACAGACTTTGGACTTTGGCGACCCCTTTGACACCCCCTCGCGACCCCTCCAGGGGTCCCGACCCCCAGGTTGAGAAACACTGATCTACAATGTATAATGCCAAGTTTTTAGCTTTGTCAGTGGTTTTTCTATAAATTATAACTGTATTCTCAATTCGCTTCTGACACAATAAATAAAATAAATAAAATTTGCACCATTATGGCAATGAGGCAAAAAGACTGAGCCAAAAGGAAAGGGCCAAGTAATCACTTAAGAGCTGTTGAAGATACATTGCAGCTCCATAATAACCTTCCATGCAATGAAGACAACACAATATTTTTTCCTGCAGTCCCCCCACTTTTGCATGTCCCTAAATCCTACAAACGTAGAAGTTTTACTCTATCTATTGCATTGGAAATTCTTTCCATCCCATGTTTTCCGGGAAGGAGACGCATCCATTTCAATCTGAGCAGCCCATCCTTTTCCAGGAAAAAGGTGGCACAAAATGCATCGCCGTTAATAACTGCATATAATGGGAAAGCTATTCAATCTCTGCTTTGCTCCAACACTCCATTTGGAAATGGATTTGCTGGAAACAGAATAACATTTCCTTTTATTATGCCCCAGGAATAAGCCTCCCTCCCAAAAGGTCTGGCCAAAAAAAAGGGAAAAAACTCTGAAGTCAAGTCAGATTTTAAAAAAATATTAATAAAAGGCAGGAATAGAAATAATAATAATAATAATAATAATAATAATAATAATACAACTTATTTTAATGGTGTGACCCAAGCCTTGAGAAGAGATGGGTAATAAATTAATAATAACAATAATGTATAGTTTAAGAGTGATCTCAAGCCTTGAGAAGGGATGGGTAACAAATTAATAATAACAATAATTTATAGTTTAACAAATCTATCTATATAAATAAAAATGTAATGTTCGTTTGTGGGATTAACAGAACTCAAAAACCACTGGACGAATTGACACCAAATTTGGACAGCATACACCCAATAACCCAATGTATGTCTTTCACTCAAAAAAATGATTTTGTCATTTGGGAGTTGTAGTTGCTGGGATTTATGGTTCACCTACAATCAAAGAGCATGCTGAACTCCACCAATGATGGAATTGAACCAAACATGGCACACAGGACTCCCATGACCAACAGAAAACACTAGAAGGGTTTGATGGGCATTGAACTTGAGTTTGGGAGTTGTAGTTCACCTACATCCAGAGAGCACTGTTGACTCAAACAATGATGGATCTGGACCAAACTTGGCATGAATATTCCATATACCCAAATATAAACACAGATTGAGTTTGGGGAAAATAGACCTTGACATTTGGGAGTTGTACTTACTGGGATTTATAGTTCATCTACAATCAAAGAGTATTCTGAACTCCACCAATGATGGAATTGAACCAAACATGGCACACAGGACTCCCACGACCAACAGAAAACACTAGAAGGGTTTTGGTGGGCATTGAACTTGAGTTAGGGAGTTGAAGTTCACCCACATCACTGTGGACCCAAACAATGATAGCTCTGGAACAAACCTGGCACAAATATTCCATATGCCCAAATATGAACACAAATGGAGTTTGGGGGAAATAGACCTTGACATTTGGAAGTTGTAGTTGGTGGGCTTTATAGTTCACCTACAATCAAAGAGCATTCTGAACTCCACCAATGATGGAATTGAACCAAATGTGGCATACAGGATTCCCATGAGCAACAGAAAACACTAGGAGGGTTTGGTGGGCATTGAACTTGAGTTTGGGAGTTGTAGTTCACCTACATCCAGAGAGCACTGTGGATTCAAACAATGATAGATCTGGACCAAAGAAATATTGGGCTGACTTTTTGGGTTCCACTTTTAATGTTGCCATTGGCGAGACTGTGGCTGCATCTATATGGTAGAGTTAACCCAGTTTAGCACCACTTTAGCTGTCTGAATGCTATGGAGTCCTGGGAGTTTTTTCCTGGGTCTTTGGATGCCTCTACATTACAAAATTAATGTCTTTTGGGCCTCCATTTAAACTGCTGTGGCCCAAAACTCTCAGGACTTGCAGGAGGCCAAAGGCCTTGGAAAACTACATCTCCCAGACTTCTATAGCACCAAGCCCTGGCGGTTTAAGTGGTGTCAAACTGCATTAATACAATGGCATAGATGCCCCCTTGGACTTGAGTGGCATAATCGGAAAGCGTCTTGCAATGATCCCAAAACAAGATTGAGGAGCTTTAGCTTCTTTCGGAGACGAAACTCGCTTTCTAATGCGCTCAGTTCCTGCTGTTTCTGCTCTGGATTCAGCAGATGGAACCTGGGCCGTTAATTGGAAGCGGAGAAGGCCTTGAACTAAAGCCATTAAGGCATTAGGAGCCCATGGGTTTCACGCCAAGGGCATAGCTGCCATAACCCTCAACAGTAAACCCCAGGGTGCATCTACACTAGAGAATTGATGCCACTTTCACTGCCGCGGCTCAATGCTACGAGATCCTGGCAGTTGCACTTTGGCAAGGTCTTCCATCCAGGACTGGTGCTTCTCCAAACTGCAACTCCTTACATTCCATAGCCCTGAGCTACGGCAGTTAAAGTGGTATCAAACTGCGTTAATTCCACAATGTAGATGCACTCATGCAAGAACTGGCCCTTCTTATTAAGGACTGAGAGTTTAGAGCAGGGGTCCTCAAACCTTTTAAACAGAGGGCCAGGTCGCAGTCCCTCAAAGTATTGGAGGGCCGGATTATAATTTGAAAAGAAATAAATGAATTCCTATGCAAACTGCACATATCTTATTTGTAGTGCAAAAAACACTTAAAAACAATACAATAATTAAAATGAAGAACAATTTTAACAAATATAAACTTATTAGCATTCCAATGGGAAGTGTGGGCCTGCTTTTGGCTGATGATGTAGGATTGTTGTTGTTGTTGTGTGCTTTCAATAATAATAATAATAATAATAATAATCTTTCATTTGTACCCCACTACCATCTCCCGGAGGACTTGGTGTGGCTTACAAGAGGTTGAGCCCAAATACAACAGTAAAAACAACAACAACAAAACAGCAAAATAACTCAAAAACAAGGCAATAACATTAACAACACACCATGACGCAATTAAAATCTATGGCAGGGCCAAATGTAATAATTAAAATTAAAAATTGCTGCGCATGACCAGGTGAAAAGGGTAGGTGTTTGGAGGGGGATGGGCATGCAGATATCCTGGATCTCTGATAAAGTGCGTTTGGGGACATAATGCTTGGAGTTTCCTTTCAAGCCATTTCAGACTTTGGTTGACCCTGAGTGAGGGCCAGGTAAATGACCTTGGAGGGCCGTATCCGGCCCTCGGGCCTTAGTTTGAGGACCCCTGGCTTAGAATGGAAAGAATATTCAGAAATATGATTTATATGTTGTTGTTCATTCGTTCAGTCATCTCCGACTCTTCGTGACCTCATCGACCAGCCCACGCCAGAGCTCCCTGTCGGCCATCACCACCCCCAGCTCCTTCAAGGTCAGTCCAGTCACTTCAAGGATGCCATCCATCCATCTTGCCCTTAGTCGGACCCTCTTCCTTTTACCTTCCACTTTCCCCAGCATAATTGTCTTCTTGAGGCTTTGCTGTCTCCTCATGATGTGGCCAAAGTACTTCAACTTTGTCTCTAGTCTCCTTCCCTCCAATGAGCAGTCGGGCTTTATTTCCTGGAGGATGGACTGGTTGGATCTTCTCGCAGTCCAAGGCACTCTCAGCACTTTCCTCCAACACCACAGCTCAAAAGCATCTCTCTTCCTCCGCTCAGCCTTCCCTAAGGTCCAGCTCTCACATCCGTAGGTTACTACAGGGAAGACCATGGCTTTGACTAGGCGGATCTTTGTTGCCAGTCTGATGTCTCTACTCTTTGCTATTTTATCGAGATTGGATGATTTATATACACTTAATCAATATGTTTCCTGACTTTCCTCAATGAATTTCCTCCTCTAGGAAGTTCAGGATTTATTATATGCATTTATTGCTGTCGTGTGTCAGCCTGTTCAGCCTGAGACTGTGTCTGATGTTCATGTTGATGGGAATGATGTTTATGTTGGGAATGATGTTAATGTTGATGTGCATGATGGGAATGGGAATGCTGTTCCTGACAACGGGCCTGGGGATGTGGGTTTGCCCAGGCTGGAGTTAAGTTCAGAAGGGAGGCCTGAGCAAGGCCACATTCCTGGGAGAGACTTTTCACCGCTTTTCTCAGAGCAACTGTCTGAAAATCATGATGAGATTGCTTTGCCAGGTGCAGAGGGAGAGGAGAGTGAAATCTTGGACAAAAAGCAAAGTTTTAATAAACAAAGGCAGAACTTTCAGAGACTTTTCAGCATTCAGAACTTTTCAGCATTCAGTTCGTCTACAGCAAAAGAAAGATAACAAACCGTTATCTGGTGGGAAAGTCAAGAAGAATGCTTTCCTTTCAGTTTTGCCCTCTGGAAAGGATTTATAATTATTCATGGGAGACAGCTGCCACAGTTGAGTCAATGTTGTTATTTTATCACGGTCTTGCTTTCAAATGCTCTGAATTTTATGTACCAAGTTGTTGTCATGCTTAATCATAGAATCCTAGAGTTGGAAGAGACCTCATGGGCCATCCAGTCCAACCCCCTGCCAAGAAGCAGGAATATTGCATTCAAAGCACCCCTGACAGATGGCCATCCAGCCTCTGTTTAAAAGCCTCCAAAGAAGGAGCGTCCACCACACTCTGGGGCAGAGAGTTCCACTGCTGAACGTCTCCCACAGTCAGTTTTTCCTCATGTTCAGATGGAATCTCCTCTCTTGTAGTTTGAAGCCATTGTTCCGTGTCCTAGTCTCCAGGGAGTGCGACAATTGCATGCATTTTTGTGTGTGTTTATTGTCTGCAGTCTTGTATTTATTGTGTGTATTTTCTGCATCTTTTCTTCCTCTACAGAAAACTGACTTTCTCCATAGGAAATAATAATGCTGCACAGCAACAGTTTTTGCATTTTCTATTTTTGGCATGGAAACACAATTTTCTATGCCAACAATGCAAATAATAATAATCATCATCATCATCGCCGATACATCTCACAGTCCTAGAGATATCATCAAATACAAAAGCCAGCATAGTAGAATCATAGAATCCTAGAGTTGGAAGAGACCTCATGGGCCATCCAGTCCAACCCCATTTTGCCAAGAAGCAGGACTATTGCATTCAAATCACCCCTGACAGATGGCCTTCCAGCTTCTGTTTAAAAGCTTCCAGAGGAGGAGCCTCCACCACACTCTGGGGCAGAGAGTTCCACTGCTGAACAGCTCTCACAATCAGGAAGTTCTTCCTGATGTTCAGATGGAATCTCCTTTCTCATAGTTTAAAGCCATTGTTCCGCGTTCTGGTTTCCAGGGAAGCGAAAAACAAGCTTGCTCCCTTCTCCCTGTGACTTCCTCTCACATACTTATACATGGCTATCATGTCTCCTCTCAGCCTTTTCTTCATCAGGCTAAACATGCCCAGCTCTTTAAGCCGCTCCTCATAGGGCTTGTTCTCCAGACCATTGATCATTTTAGTCGCCCTCCTCTGGACACATTCCAGCTTGTCAATATCTTTCTTCAATTGTGGTGCCCAGAATTCTGCCTGGGAGTTCCCAACTGTTTTGTCTCATGGTTTCAAGTGCCTTGCTTCATGGATTTCTATGTACTAATGGACCAGGTTTCCCTTTGAAGTTTACGGCTTATCTTGGATTTTTGCCTTTTACTGTTTTGCTGTTTTTTACTGCTTTGCCTACATATATTCTTCAATAAACTGCTTGCTGATTTTACCAAGCTGGTGTGGTGTTTCAAGTCAGAAGTGTTCCTGCTTTGGAGTGCGACAATTGCATGCCTTTTATGTGTGTTTATTGTCTGCAGTCTTGTATTTATTGTGCACATTATTGTGTGTGTTTATTGTATTTATTGTTTGCAATTATTATTATTATTATTATTATTATTATTATTATTATTATATTTATTTAGACCAGGGGTCCTCAAACTATGGCCCGGGGGCCAGATACAGCCCTCCAAGGTCATTTATCCGACCCTCGCTCAGGGTCAACCTAAGTCTGAAATGACTTGAAAGCTGTTGGGGTTCAGCCTCCGTGTGAACCTGACCCTGATTCTTTGTATTTCCTGATGCAGCTGAACAAGCTACTGAACATGTAGTTTTCCCTGATGGTTTGGAAACTGTTGATTTTGAGGGCAGTGGCTGGGAAAGTGAAACTAAACATCCTGATGAGGATGTTTCAGAATCAAGCGATGATAACTCTCCAGAGGAGTTAACACCTGCCTTTTTAAATGAGGATAGAAGAAGGCAGATTTGGGAAAACAGGAGTGAATCACAGAGTCTGCGAAGGTCAAGTAGATTAAAGGAAAAGGAGGCTTCCAAGCCTGGAGGCGTGTCCCGAAACAGTTTCTTTAGTTTAAAGTGTCTGCCCCCGGGGCTGTCTTGCTAGATCAAGCATCGTTTAGACTGAGGCATTACCTTGGCTGAGTTCCCGTTTCCCGTGGCCTGCATTCCCAGAGGCTTCTAGTTTCCAAGTACGGTTAGTGAGATACTAACAGGTTCCAGGTTTTTATAGTGTTACTTTTGGAATGTTGATCAAGTTCAGAGATATTCCTGACTGCTGAATTTTACTGTGGCTTTTTGACTTTGCATTTTCCTCTATTTTGTAACCATTTCTTCATCAATAAAAAGGATTGTTTTTCCCACAGTCAGGTGTGGTGGATTTAATCTTATGGTCTTGTTTCCTGATCTGGGTTGCAACAAAAGCACACAACAACAACAACAATCCTATCTCATCAGCCAAAAGCAGGCCCACACTTCCCACTGAAATACTAATAAGTTTGTATTTGTCAAAATTGTTCTTCATTTTAATTATTGTATTGTTTTTAAGTGGTTTTTGAACTAAAATGAGATATGTGCAGTGTGCATAGGAATTCATTCATGTTTTATTCAAATTATAATCCGGTCCTCCAACAGTTTGAGGGATTGTGACCTGGCCCTCTGTTTAAAAAGTTTGAGGACCCCTGATTTAGACCCCACTTTATCTCCCCAAAGGGGACTCAAAATGGGTATTTGCATTTATTGTGTGTATTTTCTGCATCTTTTCTTCCTCTACAGAAAACTGACTTTCTGCATAGGAAATAATATTGCTTCACAGCAAGACAGTTTTTGCATTTTTCTATTTTTGGCATGGACACACAGTTTTCTGTGCCAACAATGCAAATCATCATCATCATCATCATCATCATCATCATCATCATCATCGCCGATACATCTCACAGTCCTAGACACTTGAGTAGTGTCCGACATGTCATACAAAAGCCAGCATAGTGATCTTGTTTGCTATGTACTAATCTTGCTGTATATCTAATAATAATAATAATAATAATAATAATAATAATAATAATGAGCTCTGGCATAGGTTGGTTCATGGGGTCACGATGAGTCGGAAGCGACTGAATGAATAAAAAACAGCAGAAACAAAAATTCAAATTTTGCATGGAATAAGCCTCAAACTGTGAATAGCCTTTCAGTACAGTTTTTGGAACACTTTCTCTAAGCAATTGCTAAAATGTGCAGCCGCTTTTGATATTTAAAAAAAGGATCCATGTAAATTCAGGGCTGACTGCTTTTCCATCTGTGATGGAATGGAATATTATGGGTTAGAGCTGAGGCAGAAAAGGTCAGAGGCAGCACCAGAGAGGCTGTTTACAGAAAATAAAAGCCAAAGCATGCTCCCGATGGTATTTTTTGTTACTCTCTGAAAAAGGAAATGACGCTGAACGGATATCATTCAATGGAGAAGAGAAAAACCTGTATTTTGCCGTTTTTCTGGGTTGAATCTGCAGGAAATAGTCCTCTGTTCCCAACATCCAAATTAAGAAAGAAAGAAAGAAACACAGAAGGAAAGAAGGAAAGAAAGAAAAAAAGGGAGTGTGAGTGAGTGTGTGAGTGAGAGAAAGGGAGGGAGAGAGGGAGAGAAAGAGGGGAAGGAAAGAAGGAAGGAAAGGAGAGAGAGATACAAAAAGAAAGAAGGAAACAAAGGATGGATGAGAAAGAAAGGGAAAGGGAGGGAGGGAAAAAGGAAAGGAAAGAAGGGAGGGAGATAAAGAGGCAAGCAAAGGAAAGGAGGGAAAAGAAGGAAGGAAAGGAGGGAGAGAAAAACGAAAGAAGGAAACAAGGGAAGGAAGGGAGAGAAACGTATCAAAGGGAGAAAGGGAGAGAAGGAGGGAGATAGAGAGGAAGGAAGGAAGGGAGGGAGGAAAAACAAAAGAGGAAAACAAGGGAAGGGAGAGACAGAGGGAAAGAGAGGAAGGGAAAGAAAGAAGGAAACAAAGGGAGGGAGGGAGGGAGGGAAAGAGGGAAAGGAAGAGAAAAAAACCCAGATAGAGAGAGTGAGAGAGAGAAAGAGGGAAGGAAGGGAAGGAAGGCAGAGAAAGAGGGAAAGAAAGGAAGGTAAAGAGGATGGAAGAAAAAGAAAGAAACATAGGAAGGAGGGAAGGGAGGGAGGGAGGGAGAGATACAAAAAGAAAGAAGGAAACAAAGGATGGATGGGAAAGAAAGGGAAAGGGAGGGAGGGAAAAAAGAAAGGAAAGAAGGGAGGGTGATAAAGAGGCAAGCAAAGGAAGGAAGGGAAAAGAAGGAAGGAAAGGAGGGAGAGAAAAACGAAAGAGGGAAACAAGGGAAGGAAGGGAGAGGAAGGGAGGAAGGAAGGGAAAGAAAGGTGTCAAAGGAAGAAAGGGAGAGAAGGAGGGAGATAGAGGAGAAGGAAGGAAAGGAGGGAGGAAAAAACAAAAGAGGAAAACAAGGGAAGGGAGAGACAGGGAAAAAGAGGAAGGGAGAGAAAGAAAGAAATGAAGGAAGGGAGGGAGAGAAAGAAGGAAAGAGAGGAAGGGAGAGAAAGAAAGAAACGAAGGAAGGGAGGGAGAGAAAGAGGGAAAGAAAGAAAAAAACCCAGATAGAGAGAGGGAGAGAGAGAAAGAGGGAAGGAAGGGAAGGAAGGCAGAGAAAGAGGAACAGGAAGGGAGGGAGAGAGGGTGGAAGAGAAAGAAATAAAGAAACATAGGAAGGAAGGAAGGAAGGAAGGAAGGAAGGAAGGAAGGAAGGAAGGAATTGTGTTCATGAGAAAGCAGCTAAAGACCAGAAGGTTCAGAAGAGCGAGAGAAATGTCCTTTATTGAGGAAGTAGAAAATGACAAGAGAAATGGGGCAATTTATAGAATCATAGAATCACAGAGTTGGAAGAGACCTCATGGGCCATCCAGTCCAACCCCCAGCAAAGCAGGAATATTGCATTCAAAGCACCCCTGACAGATGGCCATCCAGCCTCTGTTTAAAAGCCTCCAAAGAAGGAGCCTCCACCACACTTCGAGGCAGAGAGTTCCACTGCTGAATGACTCTCACAGTCAGTAAGTTCTTCCTAATGTTCAGATGGAATCTCCTCTCTTGTAGTTTGAAGCCATTGTTCCATTGCGTCCTAGTCTCTAGGTGGAATTAATGGCACTTGCCTCCCTTTAGAGCTGAATGCAGTTGAACCCAGCGTGCATCTACACCAGGGGTCCTCAAACTAAGGGCCAGGGGCCAGATACAGCCCTCTACTCACTCAGGGTCAACCTGTCTGAAACAACTTGAAAGTACACAACAACAACAACAACAACAACAACAATAACAACCCTATCTCATCAGCCAACAGCAGGCCCACACTTCCCATTGAAATACTAATAAATTTATATTTGTTAAAATTGTTTTTTTTTATTTTAATTATTGTATTGTTTTAAAATGCACTACAAATAAGATATGTGCAGTGTGCATAGGAATTCATTCATGTTTTTTTCAAATTATAATCCGGCCCTCCAACAGTTTGAGGGACTGTGACCTGGCCCTCTGTTTAAAAAGTTTGAGGACCCCTGATCTACACTGTCGATTTGGTACAGTGTGGCATCACTTCCTGGCTCAACACTATGCGTAAAATTTGTTTCTAAACTCGATTCGTTTTTAGGGCGTTTTTGTGTTTCGTTATTTAAAAGAATTCCGAAATTTTTCTTTAAAAAAATTCGATATTTACGAAATTTCAGAAATTATGAAACAATTTCGAAACAATAACGAATCGATTCGTTAATGGCGGATGCGATTGAGCAATACGCAAAAAAAACCTCCAAATGGGACAGGGGGAACTTCTGAAGCTTCCTTCTCCCTCTGTTGTTGACTGTTGGTGTGATAATTTATTTTTTTATCACTGATAAAACAAACAGCAACCATAAAACTTGCACCAGACATACGGAAATAATAACGAAATAATAACGAAACAATTACGAAACAATTTCGAAACAATTACGAAACAAATTTTAAAAATTCGTTTCGATTTTTAGTTGCTCCTGAATGGTTCAATATCGCTTCGTTATCAAAAAAAACAAACGAATTAATAACGAATTATGAAATTAACAAACGAAACCGCCCAGCCCTAGTAATTTGGTGATCTTCTAAAACTACACCTCCCATGACACCACCGCATTGAGCTTTGGCAGTTCAAATGGGGCCAAGATGCATTGATTGCAAAATGGACCCATTCCAAAGAAGAAAGCAGTAAGAGCCAAAATGGGAAAGCAATGGCACAGGAACAAGGTATTGCATATTAGATACGTGCTTCTCTTTTAAAGGAGGAGTGCATCAATTCCTCCCCACACCCCCTGATTTAATGTCAATCTATCACTCTTGCTTCTGACCGAAAGGTATTTCAGAAACAGCCGTTAGGCCTCTGTGGTTTGCTCTCTGTTTCAAGGCAGAAGAGGAAGCCAGCATTTGGGTTTTGCTCACTGTAGAGCCACAAGAGGCTTCCCCAAGATGAAAACAGACATGTTTTCACAGAACCATGGATTCAAATGATGAGAAAAGAGATTCCAGCTGAACTGTTTGTTTGCCTCCTTCCTGGGAGGCTTTTCAACAGAATCCAGATGGTCATCTGTTGGGAGGGATTGGATGGTGTCTTCCTTTACAGCAGAATGGGGTTGGACTAGATGGCCCTTGGGGAACCCTTCCATTTCTAGGAGTGTGGTGGAGGCTCCTTCTTTGGAAGCTTTTAAACAGAGGCTGGATGGCCATCTGTCGGGGGTGCTTTGAATGCAACATTCCTGCTTCTTGGCAGGGGGTTGGACTGGATGGCCCATGAGGTCTCTTCCAACTCTTTGATTCTATGATTCTATGAGATATTGACAAGCTGGAATGTGTCCTGAGGAGTGCGACTAAAATGATCAAGGGTCTGGAGAACAAGCCCTATGAGGAACGGCTGAAAGAGCTGGGCATGTTTAGCCTGAAGAAGAGAAGGCTGAGAGTAGACATGATAGCCATGTATAAATACGTGAGATGAAGTCATAGGGAGGAGAGAGCAAGCTTGTTTTCTGCTTCCCTGGAAACTAGAACGCAGAACAATGACTTCAAACTACAAGAAAGGAGATTCCATCTGAACATTAGGAAAAAACTATCCGACTGTGAGAGCCGTTCAGCAGTGGAACTCTCTGCCCCGGAATGTGGTGGAGGCTCCTTCTTTGGAAGCTTTTAAACAGAGGCCGAAGAGCCGGCATTGTCTGTAGACACTTCCAAGGTCATGTGGCCAGCACGTCTGCATGGAGCACCGTTACCTTCTCACCGGAGTAGTACCAGTTGATCAACTCACCTTTGCATGGTTTTGAACTGCTACTTTGGCAGAAGCTGGGGCTAACAGTGGGAGCTCATGCCGCTCCCCAGATTCAAACCTGCGACCTTTCGATCAGCAAGTTCAGCAGCTCAGCAGTTTAACACACTGTGCCACCAGGGCCTCCATATGGCACTATAGGTCTTCCAAAATCTGGAATGCAGAACCTCACCAGTCCCTAGTACAGGGGTCCCCAAACTACAGCCCGCGGGCCACTTCGGGCCCACCAAGGGCACTTATCCAGACCGCGGAACGAGGAGTACTCCCCCCACACACACACAGTGCCCCTCCCTTGGCAGGCTCACGCTATCCGTCAGGCCCGATGGGCAGCATGAGCCAGCCAAGGGCAGCTGCTCCACGTGGCCTACTCACGCATAAAGCACCTCGCAAGGTGCTTTATGCGCGAGTAGGCCGAGTGGGGCTGCTCCTCCCTTGGCAGGCTCACGCTGCCCATCAGGCCCGATGGGCAGCGTGAGCCAGCCAAGGGAGGCTGCCCCGGCGCTCCATGCAGTCATGCTGGCCACATGACCTTGGAGGTGTCTACGGACAACGCCGGCTCTTTGACTTAGAAATGCAGATGAGCACCACACCCCAGAGTCAGACACCACTGGACTTCATGTCAGAGGAAAACCTTTAACTAGGAAAATTGTGGAAGGTCCAGGGTGGGAGAAAGAACTCTTGTCTGTTGGAGGTAGGTAGGAATGTTTCAATTGGCCACCTTATTAATTAATTAATTAATTAATTATTTACCTTACTTATATACCGCTGTTCTCAGCCCGAAGGCGACTCACAGCGGTTCACAACAAATACGAACAGCAAAAATTCAGTGCTACAGTATAAAAACAGTTAACAACCTAACACATTACACAATTAATAAACAGTTACTACAATACCCATTCACTGTCGTCTCATCATCAAAAACATGTTCCAGATTCGTCATCCATTGTTCCATTCCAGTGTTCATTAACCAATCATTGCACTAATTATTCGAACGCCTGCTCAAACAGCCAGGTCTTCACTTTTTTGCGGAATACCATTAGAGATGGTGCTAGTCTAATGTCCGTAGGAAGGGTGTTCCACAACCGAGGAGCCACCACCGAGAAGGCCCTATCTCTCGTCCCCGCCAGCCGTGCTTGAGAAGCAGGCGGGATCAAGAGCAGGGTCTCCCCGGAAGATCTCAAAGTCCTGGTGGGTTCATAGGCAAAGATGCGGTCGGATAGGTAGCTTGGGCCGGAACCGTTTAGGGCTTTAAAGGCCAACGCCAGCACTTTGAATTCAGCCCGGTAGCAGATCGGTAGCCAGTGGAGTTGGCGCAACAGGGGGGTTGTATGCTCCATGCGCTCCGCTCCTGTTAAAATCATGGCTGCCGAGCGTTGGACTAGTTGGATCTTCCAAGCTGTCTTCAAAGGCAACCCCACGTAGAGAACGTTGCAGTAGTCTAAACGGGATGTAACCAGAGCGTGGACTACCGTGGCCAAGTCAGACTTCCCAAGGTACGGGCGCAGCTGGCGCACAAGCTTTAGCTGTGCAAATGCTCCCCTGGTCACCGCCGAAACCTGGGTTTCCAGGCTCAGCGATGAGTCCAGGATCACACTTTGATTACCATTTCATAGCCTGACAGTTTTTAGGGAGAATCCTTTGTTGAGAGGTGATTAGCTGGCCCTAATTGTTTCTTGTCTGGAGTTCCCCTGTGTTTGAGTGTTGTTCTTTATTTCCAGTTATAATTTTAGAGTTTTTTTAATACTGGTAGCCAGATTTTGTTCAGACTAGAAATAGGAAGATTTCCCATTCCTGGAATTACTGCCTAAAGAGAGCTAGAAAGAACCCTTCCACACAGCAAAATAAGATATGTGCAATGTGCATAGGAATTTTTTAATTGATTTTTTTAAAACTATAGTCCGGCCCTCCAACGGTCTGAGGGACAGTGAACTGGCCCCCGGTTTAAAAGGTTTGAGGACCCCTGCCCTAGTATTTTGGACACAATCTGTGTATATTTTATGCTATGGTAGTCTTGGATTTCTCTGCGCTTGCAGCCCACAGCAGTCTCATTTCTATAGGACTCTGTAATTATAACACAAAGCTGGTCTTGGAAAATCTCCATGTTCTCCGTCCCTTTTCCATTTGCAAGCCAGCGGCCCCCTTTCCTCTATTTCCAATGCCCTTCCTTCGTTTATTAGAGGTCACTTCCTTTGCAAAGGGAGGGACTTGTTTACGGATCGTGGGCAGAAAAACCAGGACGAAACAAATCAAGGCAGCTGCTCTGACCCATCGAGGCCACGAAAGACTGGAAACCAGTGCAGGCCCCATTTGCCTGACATATAATCCAGCTTCACATCAACTTAATTGCACTGGATCACACTATGGATGTAACATGATGTTTGTTACTAGGTTATCAATGCCACTTCCTAATGCAGTGTTTCTCAACCTGGGGGTCGGGACCCCTGAGGGGGTCGCAAAGGGGTGTCAGAGGGGTCGCCAAAGACCACCAGAAAACACAGTATTCTCTGATGGTCATGGGGATTCCATGTGGGAAGTTTGAGCCAATTCTATCGTTGGTGGAGTTCAGAATGTTCTTTGATTGTAGTGAACTATAAATCCCAGCAACTACAATTCCCGAAAGTCAAGGTCTATTTGCCCCAGACTCCACCAGTGTTTGCGCATATTGAGTATTTGTGCCAAGTTTGGTCCAAATCCACCATTGCGTGAGTCCACAGTGCTCGCTGAATATAGGTGAACTACAACTCCCAAACTCAAGGTCAATCCCCACCAAACCCTTCCAGTGTTTTCCGTTGGTCATGGCAGTTCTGTGCGGCAAATTAGGTTCAAAATCATTGCTGGTGGAGTTCAGAATGCTCTTTGATTATAGGTGAACTATAAATCCCAGCAACTACAACTCCCAAATTACAAAATCAATCCTCCCCCAACCCCACTAGCATTTACATGTGGGTGCATTGGGTATTTGTGCCCAGTTTGATCCAGTGAATGAAAATACATCTTGCATATCTGATATTTATATTATGATTTATAACAGTAGGAAAATGACTGTTATGAAGTAGCAACAAAAACAATGTTATGGCTGGGGGTCACCACAACATGAGGGACTGCATTAAGGGGTCACGGCATTAGGAAGGTTGAGAAACACTGTCCTAATGGGTTCCATCATAAAAACACAGAACAAGTGTATCAAACTCCCAAAACTTGGGAAGGACATCCTGCAGCACATTTTGCTGTAGTTTTTCAATGAATATCTCATCATAGAGTCTCAGCACAGTTTGTGGCAGACATAAAAAAACAAAGTTTATGGAGTCTAACAACTACTTTCAAAGTAAGGACTGCACAATTAAACAGGAAATAACACTTTCAAACCAGGAACAGAACTGAGTTGTCGTAGGTTTTCCAGGCTATATGGTCATGTTCTAGAGGCATTCTCTCCTGACGTTTCGCCTGCATTTATGGCAAGCATCCTCAGAGGTAGTGAGGTCTGTTGGAAATAGGAAAATGGGTTTATATATCTATGGAATGACCAGGGTGGGACAAAAGACTCTAGTCTGTTAGAGCTAGATTTGAATGTTTGAACTGACCACCTTGATTAGTATTTGATGGCCTGGCAGTGCCTGGGGCAATCTTTTGTTGAGAAGTGATTAGATGGCCCAGATTGTTTCCTCTCTGTTGTTTTGCTGTTTTAATTTTAGAGTTTTTTTAATACTGGTAGCAAGATTTTGTTCATTTCCATGGTTTCCTCCTTTCTGTTGAAATTGCTGCATGGTATAGCTGTGGACAAGTCTACATAGGGACCACCAAATGCAGCATTGCCCAGACACGAATCAAGGAACATGAAAGGCACTGCAGACTACTTCAACCAGAGAAATCAGCCATAGCAGAGCACCTGATGAACCAACCTGGACACAGCATGTTATTTGAGAACACAGAAATGCTGGACCACTCTCACAACCACCATGTCAGACTACACAGAGAAGCCACTGAAATCCACAAGCATGTGAACCACTTTGCTAATCGGATCGCAAAGGGGACCTATTCTATCCACCTTCCATTTTTACTGCGTCGAATCCAGGGATTTCTAGTTTGGGGAGGCTTCTGGTGTTCTAGAGAGTACCAATCCTTGAACTACAAATCCCAGGATTCCCAGATCAAAAGCCATGGAAGGCAACATGACAGAGCGGATATTTTTGGTATTCTAGAGCGTGCCAATCAATTTAGCTGAGCTACAAATCCCAGGATGCCAAGGCAAAAAGTTAATGCTGGCAGTAACATTATAGAAGGAGTATTTGGTGTTCTAGAGGGCACCAATCCATTTCACTGAACTACGAATCCCAGGATTCCAAGACAAAAAGTAATGGCAAATGGCAACCTTATAGTGTGGTTAAGTTGGTATTCAAGACAGCAGCAATCTGTTTAGCTGAACTATAAATCCCAGGATTCCAAGGCAAAAAGTAATGGCAAGTGACAACCTCACAGAGCAGATAATTTGGTATTCAAGACAGGAGCAATCTGTTTATCTGAACTACAAATCCCAGGATTCCAAGACAAAAAGTAATGGCAAACGGCAACCTTATAGAGTGGTTAAGTTGGTACTCAAAACAGCAGCAATCTGTTTAGCTGAACTACAAATCCCAGGACTCCAAGGCAAAAAGTAATGGCAAGTGACAACCTCACAGAGCAGATAATTTGGTATTCAAGACAGCAGCAATCTGTTTAGCTGAACTACAAATCCCAGGATTCCAAAGGCAAAACAACCCATGGTGGGCAACATCACTAGAGAGGATATTATGATATTTGAGAAAGATCCATTCCCTTTTTTTTTAGTGAACTACAAATCCCAAAATTCTATTGCTATGGGGATTATCTATCTATCTATCTATCTATCTATCTATCTATCTATCTATAATCTATACATATGGCTATACTGGAATCCATGAACATTTGTGCCAACTAAAAGCCATGCACACTTTGTTTTCCTTGCAACGAACCCTCTGAAATCCTATTTATTTTTCGTTCGAAGTATCTTCCTTTATTATGACTCTGCTACAACTTCCCAAACCGTTGCTTTCGCTGCACACTTGACCTCTCAAGCTGGCTTTTGCATTATTTGGGTTTTATCTAAACCACCTTGTATATAAATATAAATACACCAGGGCAAAGGATACGTAAACAGAGCGAACAATAACAGGAAGCTTTCCAGGGTTTGATACTTTTGTAGTTTGTGATCTCTGGATTTCCAGCATTTGGAGTTCAGCCACAAAACAACAACAGCTTGAAGCCCAAGAGAGGATGAGGCTATAAATCTCAAAATACTCCAGCCAAAAGTTTTGAAAAACTTCCGAAATAATATTCCTCCTCAACAGGATTCTTAAGGACGCAATTTGATGCGATAGTAAAGGGAGTTGAAGGCTTTCATGGCTGGAATCATTGGGTTGTTGTGAGTTTTCCAGGCTGCATGGCCATATTCCTGAAGCATTCTCTCCTGATGTTTCACCCACATCTATAGCAGGCATCCTCAGATGTTGTGAGGTCTGTTAGAAACTAGGCAAGTGTGGAATAATGTTCCAGGTGGGAGAAAGAACTCTTGTCTATTGGAGACGGGTATAAATTTACCTGTGGAATAATGTCCCAGGTGGGAGAAAGAACTCTTGTCCATTGGAGACAGGTGTAAATATACCTGTGGAATAATGTCCCGTGTGGGAGAAAGAACTCTTGTCTGTTGGAGACAGGTGTAAATGTTGCAATTGGCCATCTTGACTAGCATTGAATGGCCTTGCAGCATCAAAGCCTGGCTGTTTCCTGCCTGGATGAATCCTTTGGTTGGGAGGTGTTAGCTGTCCCTGATTCATTCTTTCTGGAATTTCCCTGATTTTTAAGTGTTCTTTATTTACTGTCCTGATTTTGGAGTTTTTTTAGTATTGGTAGCCAGATTTTGTTCATTTTCATGGATTCCTCCTTTCTGTTGACATTGTCCACATGCTTGTGGATTCCAGTGGCTTCTCTGTGTAGTCTGACATGGTGGTTATGAGAGTGGTCCAGCATTTCTGTGTTCTCAAATAATATGCCGTGTCCAGGTTGGTTCATCAAGTGCTCTGCTATGGCTGACTTCTCTGGTTGGATTAGTCTGCTGTGCCTTTCATGTTCCCTGGTTCATGTCTGTGCAATGCTGTGTTTGGTGGTCCTCAGATGTTGTGAGATGTGTTTGGTGGTCCCTATGGGGACTCTGCAGGAGTCTACTGTATACCATGCAACTGTGGACAAATCTACATAGGGACCACCAAATGCAGTGAGGTTGGGGGGGGATTGATTTTGTCATTTGGGAATTGTAGTTGATGCTATTTATAGTTCACCAACAATCAAAGAGCATTCTGAACTCCACCAACAATGGAATTGAACCAAACTTGGCACAAAGAACTCCCATGACTAACAAAAAAAAAAAAAAAACTGGAAGGGTCGGGGGACATTGACCTTGAGTTTTGGAGTTGTAGTTCACCTACATCCAGAAAGCATTATGGACTCAAACAATGATGTATCTGGACCAAACTGGGCACGAATACTAAATATGACCAAATGTGAACACTGGTGGAGCTTAGAGGAAAATAGACATTGACATTTGGAGAGTCTTGGTGGAGTTTGGGGAAAATAGACCTTGACATTTGGGAGTTGCAGTTGCTGGGATTTATTTATTTATTTATTATTTATTTATTTTATGCATTTATTGACCGCCCCTCTCAGCCCGAGGGCGACTCGGGGCGGTGAACAGCAACAAAAAGGACAGTGTACAATAAATCACGACAATACAGACCAGACAATACAAACATAACATATACTTATACTAAAAATCCGCTTCGTCAAGTCCTGGGGTCATAGCCAAAATTCATAGTCCTAGTTCATTCCAGTGTCGTTTCAAGATACACTCAGTTAAAGGCCTGCTCGAAGAGCCATGTTTTCAGGCCCCTACGAAAGGCCATCAAGGAGGGCGCCTGTCTAACTTCAGCAGGGAGGGTGTTCCACAGCCGGGGGGCCACCACCGAGAAGGCCCGCTCTCTCGTCCCCGCCAGACGTGCCTGTGAGGCAGGCGGGACCGAGAGAAGGGCCTCCCCGGATGATCTCAAGGCCCTCGTGGGCTCATAGGCCAAGATGCGGTCTGCAAGGTATTTTGGGCCGGAACCGTTTAGGGCTTTGTAGGATAACACCAGCACCTTAAATTGGGCCCGGTAGCGAATCGGCAGCCAGTGGAGCTGGGACAGCAGGGGCGTTGTATGCTCTCTGCGTCCTGCTCCCGTTAACAACATGGCTGCCGCGCGTTGGACTAACTGAAGCTTCCGGGCCGTTTTCAAGGGCAGCCCCACGTAGAGAGCGTTGCAGTAGTCGAGGCGGGATGTGACCAAAGCGTGTACCACCGTGGCCAAGTCAGACTTCCCAAGATACGGGCGCAGCTGGCGCACGAGCCTAAGCTGTGCAAATGCTCCCCTGGTCACCGCTGAAACCTGAGGCTCCAGGCTCAGCGATGAGTCCAGGGTCACACCCAAGCTGCGAACCTGTGCCTTCAAGGGGAGTGCGACCCCGTCCAGCACAGGCTGTAACCCTATACCCTGTTCGGCCTTGCGACTGACCAGGAGTACCTCTGTCTTGTCTGGATTTAGTTTCAGTTTGTTCACCCTCATCCAGACCATTACAGCGGCCAGGCACCGGTTCAGGACTTCGACGGCCTCCTTAGTAGCAGGTGGGAAGGAGTGACAGAGTTGGACATCATCTGCGTACAGGTGACACCGCACCCCGAAACTCCGGATGATCTCACCCAGCGGCTTCATGTAGATGTTAAACAGCAAGGGGGACAAGATGGAACCCTGAGGAACGCCACAGATCAACGGCTGTGGCGCTGAACAGGAGTCCCCCAGCAACACCTTCTGGGTACGACCCTCCAGAAATGACCGGAGCCACTGCAGAGCAGTGCCCCCAAGACCCATCTCTGCAAGGCGCCCCAGAAGAATACCGTGGTCGACGGTATCGAAGGCCGCTGAGAGGTCCAGGAGCACCAACAGGGACACACTCCCCCTGTCTAGCTCCCGGCGCAGATCATCCACTAAGGCGACCAAGACCGTCTCGGTACCATGTCCCGGTCTGAAACCAGACTGTGCCGGATCCAGAATATCCGTGTCTCTCAAGAATACCTGGAGTTGTGAGGCCACCACGCTTTCCATGACTTTGCCCAAGAAGGGAAGATTGGAAACAGGCCGAAAGTTGTCCAATTTAGTGGGGTCAAGTGATGGTTTCTTCAACAGCGGCTTTACAACAGCCTGTTTTAGGCTCGCTGGAATCTTGCCTTCCCGAAGGGAGGCATTAACCACCACCGTTACCCACTCGGCCAATCCCCCTCTGGCCTCCTTCAGAAGCCAGGATGGGCAGGGGTCTAGGATGGACGTGGTGGGTCTCATTCCTCCAAGTATCTTGTCCACATCCTCGGGTTTCACAAACTGAAAAGAATCCAACAAAATCGGACAAGCAGGTGCTTGTGTCACATCCACAGAGACTGCATCTAATGTGGCGTCCAGCCCAGAGCGGATCAAAGCGACTTTGTCTGCAAAGAACCGAGCAAATGCTTCACAGCGCGCTGCCAAGTTGTCAGGGCTCCCACCTGAAGTAGGGGGAGTTAAAAGACCTCTGACAACCCGAAACAACTCCGCCGGACGGTTTTTTGCAGACGCAATAGTGGCCGCAAAGAAAGTTTTCTTTGCGGCTTTTATTGCCGCGGCATATGCCCTTAAAAAGGACACAAACCGTGTTCGGTTTGACTCGCTTGGATCTGAGCGCCACACGCTCTCTAGAACCCTCTTCTTTCGCTTCATCGCTGCCAGCTCCTCAGTGAACCAAGGGGCTGGTTTAGCTCGGTTACTCGAGAGGGGACGTTCCGGAGCGATCTTGTTAATAGCCCTGGTCATCTCCCCATTCCAGAGAGTGACCAAGGCCTCAACATGATCACCTACCGTGGCGGCGGGAAACTCCCCAAGAGCCGTCAGGAATCCACTCGGATCCATTAGCCTCCTGGGGCGGACCATCCTAATGGGTCCTCCACCCTTGCGGAGGTTAGGGGGCGCAGTGAGCCTAAATCTAATCAGGAAGTGGTCGGACCATGGCAACGGAGAGATAGACAACTCCTCCACACCGCCACCCTGCTCCCATCCCTGGCAGAAAACCAAGTCCAATGTGTGTCCAGCACAGTGGGTGGGGCCAGTTATTCGTTGGGACAGCCCCATGGTTGCCATGGCGGACATGAAGTCCTGAGCCGCACCTGTGAGGGTTGCCTCGGCGTGGATGTTGAAGTCCCCCAGCACAAGAAGCCGTTGGGACTCCACCGCCAGGCTCGAGACCACCCCCGCTAGCTCAGGTAGGGAGACTGTAGTGCAGCGAGGTGGACGGTACACTAGCAGAATCCCTATTCTGTCCCGGTCACCCACCCTCAGGTATAGCCCACTTACAATCAAAGTGCATTCTGAACACTACCAGCGACAGAATTTGGCCAAACTTTACACCAGGGGTCCTCAAACTTTTTAAACAAAGGGCCAGGTCACAGTTCCTCAAACTATTGGAGGGCTGGATTATAATTTGAAAAAAACACGAATGAATTCCTATGAGCACTGCACATATCTTATTTGTAGTGCAAAAACCACTTAAAAACAATACAATAATTAAAATGAAGAACAATTTCAACAAATATAAAATTATTAGTATTTCAATGGGAAGTGTGGGCCTACTTTTGGCTGATGAGATAGGGTTGTTGTTGTTGTGTGCTTTCAAGTCGTTTCAGATTTGGGTTGACCCTGAGCGAAGGCCGGGTAGATGACCTTTGAGGGCCGCATCTGGCCCCCGGGTCATAGTTGGAAGACCCCTGCTTTACACAGAGGACACCACTGCCTTAAAGGGACTTGCTTGCGTGAGCCTTCCTCCAGCCTCGTACGCTCTCCCTCACCCACCCATGCGCACCATGCTGCCATGCGCTGAGCATGCCTGCTCTCCCTTCCCCACTTGGGAGTCTCAGAAACAGCCCTCCCCTTGGCTGAGAGGCCAGCCTATCACATCAGAGGAGGGCTTTTTGGTGGGAGGATTCGCCATCTGTTTCCAAAAAGGAAGAGAAGGACAGGTGGAGAGATCTTCCACCTTCTCTGCCAAATGGGTTCCTAAAACCATCAGAAATCTATGTTTTCTGATGGTCTTTGGTGATCCCTCTGACACTCTCTCGCCACCCCCCCCCCAAGAGGTCCCGATCCCCAGGTTGAGAAATGCTGATCTACAGTGTAGGTGTGTCCTTAGGCCTTGACCTACCTCATGGGGTTGTTGTAAAAAACCCATGAAAAACAAGCTTTCAGAGACAAGGTTGTTTATGAAAGTAAAAACCAAAGATGTAAGTAAAGCCTTAGTTTAAAGAATTCCCAATCCATGCACAGCATCAATTTGAATGAGATGGGAAAGGGTTCTACAAAATCTGAGCCTCCAAAGCAATTTGGGCTCCTGTTCAGCAGACAGATTAAGCCAGCCCTGAGCCTCAAATCGAAAACTGCGGTCATGCCCCGCCTTTTGGCATCTCCAGGGGGAATTACATCCCATCTTTCACTCCTCCTTTTCCCAGTCTGATCCAGGAAAACTGGAGGATGGAAAAGAACGCGAGCGAGAAGGAAGCAGAGAAATGCAACCCAATGGGATGCAGCACAGACTTTGGAAAGAAGCTCATAGAATCATAGAATCATAGAGTTGGAAGAGACCTCATGGGCCATCCAGTCCAACCCTATTCTGCCAAGAAGCAGGAAAATTGCATTCAAAGCACCCCTGACAGATGGCCGTCCAGCCTCTGTTTCAAAGCTTCCAAAGAAGGAGCCTCCACCACACTCCGGGGCAGAGAGTTCCACTGCTGAACGGCTCTCACAGTCATAGAATCATAGAATCAAAGAGTTGGAAGAGACCTCAACGGCCATCCAGTCCAACCCCATTCTGCCAAGAAGCAGGAAAATTGCATTCAAAGCATCCCTGACAGATGGCTGTCCAGCCTCTGTTTCAAAGCTTCCAAAGAAGGAGCCTCCACCACACTCCGGGGCAGAGAGTTCCACTGCTGAACGGCTCTCACAGTCATAGAATCATAGAATCAAAGAGTTGGAAGAGACCTCAAGGGCCATCCAGTCCAACCCCATTCTGCCAAGAAGCAGGAAAATTGCATTCAAAGCATCCCTGACAGATGGCCATCCAGCCTCTGTTTAAAAGCCTCCAAAGAAGGAGCCTCTACCACACTCCGAGGCACAGAGTTCCACTGCTGAATGGCTCTCACAGTCAGGAAGTTCTTCCTCATGTTCAGATGGAATCTCCTTTCTTGGAGTTTGAAGCCATTGTTCCGTGTCCTAGTCTCCAGGGCAGCAGAAAACAAGCTTGCTCCCTCCTCCTTATGACTTACTCTCACATATTTATACGTCTCCTCTCAGCCTTCTCATCTTCAGGCTAAACAGGCCCAGCTCTTTAAGCCACTCTTCATAGGGCTTGTTCTCCAGACCCTTGATCATTTTAGTCACCCTCCTCTGGACACATTCCAGTTTGTCAATATCTCCCTTGGCTCCTTCCAAACCCAGGTTCAAAGATCCTCAAGTTTAAGGAGATAATATTGAATACCAAAGTCAGTATGCCATCGTATTACACTATGTAAAATGATTTTGTCCCTTTGTTAAGTGTCACTTCCTGATTGGTTCTATCATATAAACATGGAATAGATGTATTCAACTTCAGGAGGGACACCCTGCTGCACATCTTGATATAGTTTTTCTATTAATATCTTGCTTGCTGGAATGTATCCAGAGGAAGGTGAATAAAATGATCAAGGGTCTGGAGAACAAGCCCTATGAGGAGCAGCTTAAGGAGCTGGGCATGTTTAGCCTGAAGAAGAGAAGGCTGAGAGGAGATATGATAGCCATGTATAAATATGTGAGAGGAAGTCACAGGGAGGAGGGAGCAAGCTTGTTTTCTGCAT
Source organism: Anolis sagrei (assembly GCF_037176765.1). NCBI lineage: Eukaryota > Metazoa > Chordata > Lepidosauria > Squamata > Anolidae > Anolis > Anolis sagrei. The sequence goes on along the minus strand of NC_090030.1, from coordinate 23,074,053 downwards.
CCCTGGAGACTAGGACACAGAACAATGGCTTCAAACTACAAGAAAGGAGATTCTGTTGAACACGAGGAAGAATTTCCTGACTGTGAGAGCTGTTCAGCAGTGGAACTCTCTGCCCTGGAGTGTGGTGGAGGCGCCTTCTTTGGAGGTTTTTAAACTGATGGCTATCAGTCAGGGGTGCTTTGAATGCCATATTCCTGCTTCTTGGCAGAATGGGGTTGGACTAGATGGCCCATGAGGTCTCCCCCAACTCTAGGATTCTATGATTGAGTTTCAACCAATACAACCTAGTTTATGGTAGTCACAAAAACAAAGTTTCCGGAGTAGAGCAACTACTTTCAAAGTAAGGACTGCACAATTAAACAGGAAATCACACTTTCAAAACAGGAACTGAACATTTTCAAATTTAGTTACGTAGTGTTATGATTTCTATGTACGGCTGCCAATAGTCGGAGAGTAACATGGACGTGGAGAGGAAGAAAATCAATTCATTCAAAACGTACGTTAGAGGAGAGTTCTGCGGATACCACGGAGTACCAAAAAGACAAACAGATGAGTCCAAGCTTGCAGTCTCTCTAGAAGCCAAAATGACTAAACTGAGGCTGCCATACTTTGGACACATCAAGAGAAGACGAGACTCACGACAATGTAGGATGATGTTTAGAAAGATAGAAGGTAGCAGAGAAAAAGAAGAGTGCATTACAGATGAAAAGACTCAGGTAAAGGTAAAGTTTCCCCTTGATGTTAAGTCTAGTCATGTCCGACTCTGGCGAGTGGTGCTCATCTCCATTTTAAGCCGAAGAGCCGGCATTGTCCGTAGACACCTCCAAAGTCATGTGGCTGGCATGACTACATGAAGCACCATTACCTTCCCGCTGGAGTAGTACCTATTGTTTTTGAACTGCTAAGTTTTTGAACTGCTAAGTTGGCAGAAGCTGGGGCTAACAGCGGGAGCTCAGCCCACTCCCCAAAATCGAACCATTGACCTTTTGGTCAGCAAGTCCAGCAGCTCAGCGGTTTAACCCACTGTGCCACCGAGGGCTCCAGAAAGAGTCAATCATAACAAAATGCATTACTTCCCTGAGTTTGCAAGACCTGAGGAAAGAGACTGCTCAGGCTGGAGCCACACTGCAATATAATCCAGTTTCTGAATTCAGATAAGGACCCCCCGGTGGCGCAGTGGGTTAAACCCTTGTGCTGGCAGGACTGAAGACCGACAGGTTGCAGGTTCGAATCCGGGGAGAGCGCGGATGAGCTCCCTCTGTCAGCTCCAGCTCCTCATGTGTAGAAGCAGGAATTTTGCATTCAAAGCACCTCTGACAGATGACCATCCAGCCCCTGTTTAAAAGCTTCCAAAGAAGGAGCCTCCACCACACACCGGGGCAGAGAGTTCCACTGCTGAACAGCTCTCACAGGAAGTTCTTCCTCATGTTCAGATGGAATCTCCTCTCTTGTAGTTTGAAGCCATTGTTCCGCGTCCTAGTCTCCAAAGAAGCAGAAAACAAGCTTGCTCCCTTCTCCTTGTGACTTCCTCTCACATATTTATACATGGCTATCATATCTCCTCTCAGCCTTCTCTTCTTCAGGCCAAACTTGCCCAGCTAGGTAGCTGATTGCAGCATTCACGCAGACAAGAGTTCTTTCTCCCACCCTGGACATTATTCCACAGATATATAAACCCCCCTTGCTTAGTTTCCAACAGGCCTCACAACTTCTGAGGATGCCTGCCATAGATGTGGGTGAAACGTCAGGAGAGAATGCTTCCGGAACATGGCCAGGCAGCCCGGGAAACTCACAGCAACCTAGTCATTCTGGCCATGAAAGACTTCAAACAAGATGTTCCTAACTTGCCAGTTTTGGCATGGAGACATATTAGGACCTAGCTTTTAATGGCTCTGTGCTTTTAAAAAGCTCTATTTGGCCAAAGCAGTGGGTGGAAATTTATGAAGCTCTGACATCGCTCTGTTGCCTTGGCCAAAAAAAAACGGGGGGAGAGATATAGTATATATGAGCGGAAATAAGGCAGGCTGAGAATTCAGCCAAGAGGGCCGGGCCCTTTCCGGAAGGAGGCGTGAGTGAGTGAGCAGTTCAGCATCCTTCATCCTTTTCAGCCTGATCTGTTTCCAAACCAATTAGAGGAGAAAACAGGCACGATCAAAGGGAACTAGTGAAACTGGGAAGGTTTAGACCAGGTATGGGCCAACTTGGTCCCTCCAGGAGTTTTGGACTCCGACTCCCACCATTCCTAACAGCCTCAGGCCCCTTCCCTTTACTCCTCAGCCACTTAAGCTGAGGGGGTAATAATTACAGTTATAATAGAGTAAAATAATAAATGTAATAAATGTAATAATAATAATAATAATAATAATAATAATAATAATAAATAGGGTAAAATAATAAATGTAATAATACTAAAGTAAAATAACAATAAAATAAATAATAAATGTAATGGGAAATAATAATAGACTAAAATAATGGAAATGTAATAACTGTAATAAGAGAGTAAAATAATAAATGTAATAATAATAATAGTAAACTAAAATAATAAATGTAATAGAAATAATAATAGAGTAAAATAATGGAAATGTAATAATAACAGTAATAATAGAGTAAAATAACAAATGTAATAATAAAAATAAATAAATGCATTGTCGAAGGTTTCCATGGCTAAAACCACTGGGTTGTAGGTTTTTCGGGCTATATGGCCATGTTCTAGAAGCATTCTCTCCTGATGTTTTGCCTCCATCTATGGCAGGCATCCTCAGGCAACCTCTGAGGATGCCTGCCATAGATGCAGGGGTAACATCAGGAGAGAATGCATTCTGAGCCCCACCAACGATGGAATTGAACCAAACTTGGCACATGACCAACAGAAAATACTGGAAGGCTTTGGTGGGCAGTGTCCTTTGGTTTTGGAGTTGTAGTCCAAAGATGACTGTGGACTCAAACAATGATACATCTGGACCAAACTCTACACGAACTCAATATGCCCAAATGTGAACACTGGTGGAGTTTGGGGAAAATAGAATCTTGACATTTGGGAGTTGTAGTTGCTGGGATTTATAGTTCGCCTACAATCACAGAGCATTCTGAACCCCACCAATGAGAGAATTGGGCCAAACCTCCCACACAGAACCCACCATGTGGGTCACAGCAATGCATGGCAGGGGACAGCTGGTAATAAATAACTTTGACTCAAGTATAACCCAAGTGGTGCTTTTTCAGCTTAAAACAAGGATTGAAAAACTCAGTTTATGCTTGAGTATATAAGTCCTTCCCAAAGTAAGGTGGTTTGGATGGAAAAGAAGGAGAGCTCAAGGGAGCCATTGGGCACCTGTCTTGGATCTTTTGACAGGGCATGCTTCTCATAAAGGCCCAGCTGGGAGAATAGAGCAGTGTTTCTCAACCTTCCTAATGCCGCGACCCCTTAATACACTTCCTCATGTTGTGGTGACCCCCAACCATAAAATTATATATGTTGCTACTTCATAACTGTCATTTTGCTACTATTATGAATTGTAATGTAAATATCAGATATGCAGGATGTATTTTCATTCACTGGACCAAATTTGGCACAAATACCCAATATGCCCAAATTTAAATACTGGTGGGGTTGGGGGTTGATTTTGTCATTTGTAAGTTGCAGTTGATGGGATTTATAGTTCACCTCCAATCAATGAGCATTCTGAACTCCATCATAGAATCATAGAATCAAAGAGTTGGAAGAGACCTCATGGGCCATCCAGTCCAACCCCCTGCCAAGAAGCAGGAATATTGCATTCAAATCACCCCTGACAGATGGCCATCCAGCCTCTGCTTAAAAGCTTCCAAAGAAGGAGCCTCCACCACACTCCGGGGCAGAGAGTTCCACTGCTGAACGGCTCTCACAGTCAGGAAGTTCTTCTTAATGTTCAGATGGAATCTCCTCTCTTGTAGTTTGAAGCCATTGTTCCATTGCGTCCTAGTCTCCAGAGCAGCACAAAACAAGCTTTCTCCCTCCTCCCTGTGGCTTCCTCTCACATATTTATACATGGCTATCATATCTCCTCTCAGCCTTCTCTTCTTCAGGCTAAACATGCCCAGTTCCCTAAGCCGCTCCTCATAGGGCTTGTTCTCCAGACCCTTGATCCTTTTAGTCGCCCTCCTCTGGACACATTCCAGCTTATCAATATCTCTCTTGAATTGTGGTGCCCAGAATTGGACACAATATTCCAGATATAATATATCAGCAATGGAATTGAACCAAACTTGGCACACAGGACTCCCACGACCAACAAAAAATACTGGAAGGGTTTGGCGGGCATTGACCTTGAATTTTGGAGTTGTAGTTCACCTACATCTGGAGAGCACAGTAGACTCAAACAATGATGGATCTGAACCAAACTTGGCATGAATATTCAATATGTCCAAATGTGAACATTGGTGGAGTTTGAGGAAAAGAGACCTTGACACAGGGGCGGCTCAACCCATTACGCAAAGTAAGCATTTGCAGTATAGTTGATTTTGCCCAGGGGCGCTCTTGAGGCGCTCTTATTGGGGGAAAATAGACCTTGACATATGCGAGTTGTAGTTACTGGGATGTATAGTTCACCTACAATCAAAGAGCATTCTGAACTCCACCAATGATGGAATTGAACCAAATATGGCACACAGAACTCCCATGACGAACAGAAAATATATATCAATGATTGGTTGAGGGGGGGCAAAATACTTTTTGCTTACCGTTGAAAATTACCTAGGGCCGCCTCTGCCTTGACATTTGGGAGTTGTAGTTGCTGGGATTTATAGTTCACCTACAATCAAAGAATATTCTGAACCCCACCAACGATAGAATTGGGCCAAACTTCCCACACAGATCCTCCATAATCAACAGAAAGTACTGTGTTTCCTGGTGGTCTTTGGCGACCCCTCTGACACTCCCCAGGGGTCCCGGCCCCCAGGTTGAGAAACACTGGAATAGAGGATGGGATGGACCTCATTTGGAAGGGCTTTCCTTGAAGAAGAGAGTCTAGGAAGGAGATGGGAAGGATTCCTACTGATTCTGCCCAGCTGGGTTACCTGAGAGGGTCTTGGCTCCTTGACTGGCATCACTCACAAATGTCAACCAAAAGGCAGAGGAGAAAAGAAGATGGGGGAACCTTTTGGGGAGGGGTCTTCTCCAACAGAGGAAGGAGATTGGAAGGAGGTCTCACCGAGGCTGTTCCCAGTCCCCTTTCTGATGCTTCTGGTCATTTCTCTTGTCACGCCCCCTCTTCAGACCCCCCCCCCCCCCCAATCTCTTTTCCATCCAAACACCTTACTTTGGGAAGGATCCCTACTTTTCCCCCGCTTTGACACTCAATCCCTGGCTCCCTTCAAGCAGAGGCACAACAAAGGCGAAGATTCCTCTGGGCATGTGCAGAGCGCCGTCCTCGAAGAAGGGGCCATTCTCTTGTTCTCCCCCCAAAGAACCCCTTACCCTCCCGGGGGATCCGCCTCGCACCGCCTCGGAGACGCTTTGTCGGAGCTCAGCCGCCGTGCCCGGTTTGCTCAGCCGCTTGGTGAATTTGCGCACTTCGGCCATGGCTCCTTCTCCTCTCCTCCTGCCTTTCCCTCCCTCCTTCCCTTCCTCCTCCTTCGGAGGGGCGCCTGGGTCTTGGCCTTCCCTCCTCCCTCTCTTCCTCGCAGGGGCGGCAGGCAAAAGGGAGGAGCCGGGGGGCGGCGGCAGAGACAAAGGAAGGGGCGGCCGGCAGAGCAAACGCCAAGGCGCACCGTTTGGGGACCCCTCTTTTCCTCTCGTTTGGAGAACCCTCTTTTCTTCTACCACCCCATCTTCCCAGGGTGTGAAAGGGGACCCCTTCCCCTTGCTTGGACCTCAATTAGGGGGAGGAGAAACCCCCCTTTCCGCCCCTTTGGCCCCCTTTTCTTCCTCCTCCTCCGGCGCCTTTCTTTCTCTCCAAAGCGCACAGTTTGGAGAGGCTCCAATGAACCCCAATTTCTTTGAACCCCTTTCGACTTTCACCCCTTGTATTTCTGGGTCTGAAAGGGGACCCCTTCTCCTTGCTTTGACCTCAATTAGAGGGAGGAGAACCCCCCTTTCTGCCCCTTTAGCCCCCTTCTTTTCTTCCTCCTCCTCCGGCGCCTTTTTCTCCCCAAAGCGCACCGTTTGGAGAGGCTCCAATGAACCCCGGTTTCTTTGAACCCCTTTCGACTGCCACCCCTTGTATTTCTGCGTCTGAAAGGGGACCCCTTCTCCTTGCTTTGACTTCAATTAGGGGGAGGAGAAGCCCCCCTTTCCGCCCCTTTTGCCCCCTTCTTTTTTCCTCCTCTTCCGGCGCTTTTCTCTTTCTCTCCAAAGCGCACTCTTTGGAGAGACTCCAATGAACCCCGATTTCTTTGAACCCCTTTTGACTTCCACCTCTTGTATTTCTGGGCCTAAAAGGGGACCCCTTCTCCTTGCTTTGACCTCAATTGGGGGGTGGAGACGTCTCTCTTTCCGCCCCTTTTGCCCCCCTCCTCTTTTCCTCCTCCTCCGGCGCCTTTCTCTCCAAAGCGCACGGTTTAGAGAAGCGCCAATGAACCCCGATTTCTTTAAAACCCCTTAAGCTGCCACCCCGTTTATTTCTGTGTCTGAAACGGGACCTTTCTACCTTCGCTGGACCCCGGTTTATGGGGAGAAACACTCCCTCTCCCGCCCCTTTTGCCCCCCCCCCCTTTCTTTCCTCCTCTGGCGCCTTTCTCTCTCCAAAGCGCACCATTTGGAGAGGCTCCAATGTAGGGGAGTGTTTTTTTGCGTCCCTTTCACCTGCCACCCCACTCTTTTCTGGGTCTGAAAGGGGACCCCCTCTCCTTGTTTGATCCTCAGTTAGGGAGAGGAGAAGCCCCCCTTTCCGCCTCTTTTGCCCCCTTCTTTTCCTCCTTCTCCTCCAGCGCCTTTCTTTTCTCTCCAAGTTTAGAGAGACTCCAATGAACCCCGGCTTATTTGAACCCCCTTCAGCTGCCACTCCTTTTCTTTCTGGGTCTGAAAGGGGACCCCCTTCTCCTTGCTCGGACGTCAATTAGGGGGAGGAGAAGACCCCCTTTCCGCTCCGTTTGCCCCCCTCTTTTCCTCCCCCTCCGGCGCCTTTCTCTCCAAAGTGCACAGTTTGGAGAGGCTCCAATGAACCCCGGTTTCTTTGAACCCCTTTCGATCGCCACCCCTTTTATTTCTGGGCCTGAAAGGGGAGCCCTTCTCCTTGCTCGGACCTCAATTAGAGGGAGGAGAAGACCCCCTTTTTGCTCCTTTTGCCCCCCTCTTTTCCTCCCCCTCCGGCGCCTTTCTCTCCAAAGCGCAGTTTGGAGAGGCTGCAATGAACCCCATTTTTGGGAGGTGTGTTTTTTTTTGCGTCCCTTTCAGCTGTCACCCCCTTTCTTTCTGGGCCTGAAGGGGGACCCCTTCTCTTTGCATTGACCTCAGTTGGGGGGTGGAGACACCCCCCTTTCCGCTCCTTTTACCCCCTCTTTTCCTTCTCTTCCAGCGCCTGTTTTCTCTCCAAGGCAGTCAAGAGAGCGCATGGTTTGGAGAAGCTCCACATGCACCCCGTTTGCTTTGAACCCCTTTCTTTCCTGGGCTTGAAAGGGCACCCCTTGCCTTTGTTGGGACCCTAATTAGGGGGAATGAGATGCCCCCCTCTCTTTCCCTTTGGTGTTTTCATCTCTCTGCAAAACTGATCCAGCCCTCCTTGGCTTCAAAACCAAGCTTGAGAGGCTCCAGATGTTAGGAAGGAATTCAATGAGCAATCATTTTCTCTCTGGAGTAACTTTTCTATACACTTTCTATGGAAAAGTTCCTTTTTTGGGGAGGGGGAAGTGATCGCTTCTAGCATCCCCCTGCCATTTTTTTCCCTGCAAGGCTTGTGGCTTGACTTCCCCATTTGACTTCTCTTTCCAGCGGAAGTATGAGAAAGCAGATCTCAGAGCCACACCCTTTTAGCTCTGTTTTAATTTGGAACATTGCTTTTCAACATTTTTTCCTCTCTTTTGGAAGAATCACTAACTTTGTTGATTTCAGCAGAATATTCTTTGTATCAGCCCACTGGAGGATACTTTGGACTTCAACTCCCATCAATCCTGGCAAGCATTTTGGGTGGGGATGATGGGAATTGCAGCCCACACATGAAAAGGAGCAGATCTATTAGGGGAGTAGTCTAGACAGTGTTTGGGACCACCACTCCCCCAATTGATCCTTATATTTCTAAATCTTCCTTTTTAGGAGGAAACCATAGTTTGCAGAAATAAGTGTTTTCACAAAAATCTGAAAATTCCACAATGTTGGGAAACAGCGCCACCTAGTGGCAGCACCACTGCATTGCCTTTTCCTGCTTTTAAATTCTTTTGCTTCTTTAATTATCTTGGATTGTTTTGTTTTGTTTTACTGACCTCACCTTCTATATCCTTTCATAGCTGAGAGATGTTTAACATTTACATAAATGGCCAGCCACTGCCAGAAGGGACAGAGAGTTTCATCTATGCTGATGATCGTGCCATCACCACCCAAGCAGGGAGCTTTGAAATGGTTGAACAGAAGCTCTCCAAAGCTCTACATTCTCTTACTGCGTATTACAGGGGAAACCAGCTAATCCCTCTAAAACACAGACATACACTTTTTCACTTTAAGAACGGACACGCCTCTTGAGCTATGAGGATTATTTATTTATTTACATTTATATGCCGCCTGTCTCATCCCAAAGGGGATTCAGAGCGGCTTACAAGATATATATACATACAATATATTATATTATTAGCATAGTACAGGAGCCCCTGGTGGCACAGTGGGTTAAACCCCTGTGCTGGCAGGACTGAAGACCGACAGGACACAGGTTCGAATCCGGGGAGAGGTGGATGAGCTCCCTCTATCAGCTCCAGCTCCTCATGCGGGGACATGAGAGAAACCTCCCACAAGGATGATAAAAACATCAGATTGTCTGGGAGTCCCCTGGGCAACGTCCTTGTAGACGGCCAATTCTCTCACACCAGAAGCAACTTGCAGTTTCTCAAGTCGCTCCTGACATGACAAAAAAAAACAACCTAGTACAATATCAGTATTAAATATTACTATATTGTACTATACCACGATATTGTAATATTATTAGTAATATTACATGTAATATAAATATATATATATATTATTAGCATTATATTGCATTACCTTATAATAACGGCGCTCCATGCAGTCATGCCGGCCAAATGACCTTGGAGGTGTCTGTGGACAACACCGGCTCTTCGGCTTAGAAATGGAGATGAGCACCACACTCCAGAGCCAGACATGTTTTCTATCCCACCTTGAGTCTTGAGGAGAGGTAATAATAATAATAATAATAATAATAATAATAATAATAATAGCCCCCCCCCCCCGTGGCACAACAGGTTAAACTGCTGAGCTGCTGAACTTGCTGACCGAAAGGTCGGTGGTTCGAATCCAAGGAGAGGGGTGATTCAATAGTCAGCATAGTGACCTTTTTTGCTGTGTAGTAATCTTGTGTTTCTAATAATAATAATAATAATAATTTATTATCTAATCTGTTTTCTATTCCACCTTGAGTCTAATCTAATCAGGTTAAACTGCTGAGCTGCTGACCTTACTGACCAAAAGGTCGGTGGTTCAAATCCAGGGAGTGGGGTGATTATATACAACAGCCAGCATAGTGACCTTTTTTGCTGTGTACTAATCTTGTGTTAATAATAATAATAATAATAATAATAATAATAATATATGGCAGTATGGATCTAATCTGTTTTCTATCCCACCTTGAGTCTTGAGGAGAGGTAATAATAATAATAATAATAATAATAATAATAATAATAGATGCCCCCCCCCCCAGTGGCACAACAGGTTAAACTGCTGAGCTGCTGAACTTGCTGACCAAAAGGTTGGTGGTTGGAATCCAGGGAGTGGGGTGATTCAATACAACAGCCATCATAGTGACCTTTTTTGCTGTGTACTAATCTTGTGTTGATATTAATAATAATAATAATACTAATAATAATAATAATATATGGAAGTATGGATCTAATCTGTTTTCTATCCCACCTTGAGACTTGACGAGAGGTAATAATAATAATAATAATAATAATAATAATAATAATAAATGGCCCCCCGGTGGCACAACAGGTTAAACTGCTGAGCTGCTGAACTTGCTGACCGAAAGGTCGGTGGTTCGAATCCAGGGAGTGGGGTGATTCAATAGTCAGCATAGTGACCTTTTTTGCTGTGTACTAGTCTTGTGTTTCTAATAATAATAATAATAATAATAACAACAATTTATTATTATCTAATCTGTGTTCTATCCCATCTTGAGTCTAATCTAATCAGGTTAAACTGCTGAGCTGCTGAACTTGCTGACCAAAAGGTCGGTGGTTCGAATCCAGGGAGTGGGGTGATTCAATACAACAGCCAGCATAGTGACCTTTTTGCTGTGTACTAATCTTGTGTTTATAATAATAATAATAATAATAATAATAATAATAATAATAATAATATATGGCAGTATGGATCTAATCTGTTTTCTATCCCACCTTGAGTCTTGAGGAGAGGTAATAATAATAATAATAATAATAATAATAATAATAGTAATAATAATAATAAATGGCCCCCTGGTGGCACAACAGGTTAAACTGCTGAGCTGCTGAACTTGCTGACCAAAAGGTTGGTGGTTCGAATCCAGGGAGTGGGGTGATTCAATACAACAGCCATCATAGTGACCTTTTTTGCTGTGTACTAATCTTGTGTTGATATTAATAATAATAATAATACTAATAATAATAATATATGGAAGTATGGATCTAATCTGTTTTCTATCCCACCTTGAGACTTGACGAGAGGTAATAATAATAATAATAATAATAAAAAATGGCCCCCCGGTGGCACAACAGGTTAAACTGCTGAGCTGCTGAACTTGCTGACCGAAAGGTCGGTGGTTCGAATCCAGGGAGTGGGGTGATTCAATAGTCAGCATAGTGACCTTTTTTGCTGTGTACTAATCTTGTGTTTCTTATAATAATAATAATAATAATAATAATAATAATAATAATGATGATGATGATGATAATATATGGCAGTATAGAGCTAATCTGTTTTCTATCCCACCTTGAGTCTTGAGGAAAGGTAATAATAATAATAATAATAATAATAATAATAATATGCCCCCCCGGTGGCACAACAGGTTAAACTGCTGAGCTGCTGAACTTGCTGACCGAAAGGTTGGCAGCTGAAATCTGGGGAGCGGGGTGAGTTCCTGCTGTTAGGCCCAGCTTCTGCCAACCTAGCAGTTCAAAAACATGCAAATTTTAGTAGATCAATAGGTACCACTTTTGTGGGAAGGTAATAGTGCTCCATGCAGTAATGCTGGCCAGATGACCTTGAAAGCGTCTACGGACAACGCCGGCTCTTTGGCTTAGAAATGGAGATGAGCACCACACCCCAGAGTCAGACATGACTGGACTTAATGTCAGGGGACTACCTTTACCTTATGGCAGTATGGATCTAATCTGTTTTCTATCCCACCTTGAGTCTTGAGGAGAGGTAATAATAATAATAATAATAATATCCCCCCCCCCCCCCCCGGTGGCACAATAGGTTAAACTGCTGAGCTGCTGAACTTGCTGACCGAAAGGTTGGCAGCTGAAATCTGGGGAGCGGGGTGAGTTCCTGCTGTTAGCCCCAGCTTCTGCCAACCTAGCAGAAAACATGCAATGTGAGTAGATCAATAGGTACCGCTCCGGTGGGAAGGTAATGGTGCTCCATGCAGTAATGCTGGCCAGATGACCTTGAGGGCGTCTATGGACAACGCCGGCTCTTTGGCTTAGAAATGGAGATGAGCACCACACTTCAGAGTCGGGACACATCTAAACTTAATGTCAAGGGGAAAACCTTTACCTTTACCTATGTAATTTTGAGTTCAGAAATTAGCCAACTTGAGTCCCTAGTGTCAGGATAAAAATGGAACAAACCAGGAAGACACATATTGCAATATTTCTTCCAACGACCCATTTTTAATCATACATCTTTTTATAGTCAACCATCAACAACATTTTGGAGGGCTTTGGGTTCCCTTCCAAATGTCGTATCATCGGTAAAACTTTGTGAATATTTACAAAGACCTTTGAAATTCAAATTAGCTCTAAACAAAAACAGAGAGAGAGAGAGAACAGAACAAAACCTACATTTCAAACTACAATGCTTTTTTAAAAAATATGTAAACAGTTTTTATTTTACATCGTAAGAATTCGTTCCTAATATCTCCTTTAAGGTGAGCATAAACTCGGTGCTCTGGAATGAGAAGGATCTCTTTCGTAGAAACATTGTGCTCCAGTGTGCAAAGGAAAGAAAAGGGGCGGGAGAAACAAACCCAGGTCGTTATATATATTAAGAAAGGGATTTATAGCGTCCACAATAATTAGAAGACGACGAGAAAGAAGAATCATCATCCCATGTCAGGAAACGTTTGGCGACGTGATTGCAGCGAAACCCATTCGAGGGGAGGAATCGCACCAAAACGGGAAAGGGATCCGGTTGCAAAACGAGCACAAACTCGACCCATATTGATAAGTTTGGGCAACTGGCTCGCTTCAAATGGCGCAGAAATTATAAAAAATAATACATGATGTCTCCTCGCCAAACTCTTCTTCCCTTCGGCACCATGATTAATGAATTTGGCTCCTAATTTTGGTGCAAGTTGGTGCCTTTCCCCAAGGCACAGAGTATTTCGTTGCCGCTTCAATACAGAATCTGGCGCGTGGCATCCTTTAGATTCAGCAAAAGGATGGCGTTCGTGGAAACCACGAAAGCGAATGGCGCCGGTGCTGCTTCCAGGAAATCCTCTTAACACGGAAGGGTTCGGAATAAGCTTCTCAAATGCCGTATCTATCGGTCGGAGGCATGATGCGCAGCCGGGTGCCGCTGGCATCAAGACATGGCTTTACGAGACTGCCTTCTTCTTGTTGATGAAGACTTTGATGGCGCCGGTGAAGTCTGCCGAGAGCAGCACTTCGGTGTGGTCTGTCTTCAGCGCCCCTGAAAAGAGCAGACCTTAGACATTAAGGGAAAGAGGGTCCTTGTGTTTTCCTCTGCGGTCTCTCCCAAAATGGCAACGGGGAAGCATTGCCATTGAAATTCCCGCAGCCATTTTGAGAAGGACCGTTGAGAGAGACTCCTGACTTTGCCACGGTAGTCCACGCTCTAGTTACATCCTGTATAGACTACTGCAATGCTCTCTACATGGGGCTGCCTTTGAAGACGGTCCGAAAGCTTCAACTAGTCCAACAAACGGCAGCCAGGTTGTTAAAAGGAGTGGCGCTCAGGGAGAATACAACCCCCTTGTTACGCCAGCTCCACTGGCTGCCGGTTTGCTACCAGGCCCAATTCAAAGTGCTGGCTTTGGCCTATAAAGCCCTAAATCGTTCTGGCCCAACTTACCTGTTCGAACGTATCTCCCCTTACGAACCTCTGAGGACTTTAAGATCATCTGGGGAGGCCCTGCTCTCGGTCCCGCCTTCGTCACAAGCACGTTTGGCGGGGATGAGAGACAGGGCCTTCTCAGTGGTGGCCCCTCGGCTATGGAACGCCCTCCCTAGATCTGCTCCCTCCCTCTTGACGTTTCGGAGGCAAGTTAAAACGTGGCTATTCGAGCAAGCGTTTACAAATACAGAATAGCTAATATAGGAAATCGAATTACTTGACAATGGAATTGGACAATGCTTGAGAATAAGGAGACGCTGATGATGTTGCTTTTGCGATGTCTTATACTGTTTAATGTTTTTTATTTATATTGTTTTATGTATACTGATTTGTTGGAAACCACCTTGAGTCGCCAATTGGCTGAGAAAGGCGGTATACAAATACAGCAAATAAATAAATAAATAAAGGGAGGCAGGCTGCCTTTGGATGGTATGGAAATCACTATAGTGGCGCAGTGGGCTAAACTGCTGAACTTGCTGACCAAAAGATTGGCGGTTCGGATCCGGGGAGCAGGATGAGCTCCCACTGTTAGCCCCAGCTTCTACCATCCAAGCAGTTTTTGTTTTTGTTTTTTGTTAAAACTGTTTATTTTGATTATGGTACATAACAGAAAAGCAAAGCAAATCATGGCAGATATAATCAGGTACCAATATTTTTGACATGTACATGCCTATCTACCTATTCAGTCAATCAGTTAATTTTGTCATTAAGTACAAAAATTATTTCCCAAAAATAATAACTCTTCCGGTAATGGATTTCCTTCCTTCCAAGATTCCTGTTACTTCCAGTTGACCCAGTCCTGTTCTTAACTAGGAGTCAATTGTTAGTCGGATGTTTGTAACTTGGGGACTGCCTGTGTGTTTGTGTGTGTACCTATCTCTATCTATCTATCTATCTATCTATCTATCGGTGGGCAGGAAAAGAGATTTAAAGATGGGCTCAAAGCCAATCTTAAAAACTCTGGCATAGACACTGAGAACTGGGAAGCCCTGGCCCTTGAGCACTCCAGCTGGAGGTCAGCTGTGACCAGCAGTGCTGTAGAATTTGAAGAGGTATGAATAGAGGGTGAGAAACGTGTCAAGAGGAAGGCACATCAAGTCAACCGAGACCACCTTCCATCTGGAAACCAATGCCCTCACTGCAGGAGAAGACGCAGATCAAGAATAGGGCTCCACAGTCACCTATGGACCCACCAGTATACTGATCTTGGAAGACTATCCTACTCAAACAACTAGGGATCACCTAAGTAAGTAAAGTCATGTGCTACTGAGATTATAGTGCGTCCTACTGTCAGTGGTGTCTTACAATGGAATAAATATGGCTAGCTCACATCGCTTGTGCCAATCTCTAGGGCTGCTGGGAATTGTAGGGCAAAGTCAGATCCCTATCCGGTGCCTCGAAAGGAAGGAAGCCTTGATTGTGGAAGCACTTACCAGAAGGGATGGGGTCTCCAGACTCTGAATCTTCGCTTTTGGCCTCAGGCTCCGGCTTCTCCAACGTTTCCGAGGACACCATCAAACTGGGATTCGGGGCAAAAATGGCTGACGTGACCACGGCATTGTGGGCTGGGAAAAAGGGTAAAACCCATCAGGGGAAAAGGCTCATTTGGACACAAAGAACAAGACAGAAGAGCCAGGTGAAGGCAACTGGGGAATACCACTCTGATGGGAGGCATTCAACAGAGGACTCTGGCCACCAGGAATCCCGTCAGCCTCTTCATAGCATGGGAATTGTAGTCCAGTGCTACCATCTCAAAAGCCAATGTTTTTAGGTTTCCCTTTTTGTTTTGTAGGACATTGTTTTTGTGTTTGGTTAGTTTTCCCAAAATGTCCTTTTATAGATCAATGATTCTGGTGTTAATAGTAAGTGTGTGAGTGGATAAATCACAATATATCAATATGATAGATATAATATTACAATATTATATCGAATACTGTAATGTATAGTGTCCCAAAAGTCACCATGCATGGGGAAACTGTAATAATAATAATAATAATAATAATAATAGGTACACCTTGTTCCACTTTGTCTCCTGTGCTATTCTAATAATGTAATATAATATATTGTAATGTATAGTGTGCCAAAAGTCACCATGCATGGGGAAACTGCAATATTAATAATAATAATAATAGGTACACCTTGTTCCACCTTGTCTCCTGCGCTATTCTAATAATGTAATATAATATATTGTAATGTATAGTGTTCCAAAAGTCACCATGCATGGGGAAACTATAATAATAATAATAGGTACACCTTGATCCACCTTGTCTCCTGGGCTATTCTAATAATGTAATATAATATATTGTAATGTATAGTGTCCCAAAAGTCACCATGCATGGGGAAACTATAATAATAATAATAATAATAGGTACACTTTGTTCCACCTTGTCTCCTGTGCTATTCCAATAATGTAATATAATATATTGTATATACATATAATATTTATAATATTATAATATAATGCAATATAATAATAATATGATATTATAATTATATATTTATATTACATGTAATATTACTAGTAATATTACGATATAGTGGTATGGTGCAATATAGCAATGTTTAATGCTGATATTGTACTATGCTAATAATAAAATATATTGTATGTAATATATATCTTGTTAGCCGCTGTGTCCCCTTCGGGGTGAGAAGGGCGGCATATAAATGTCGTAAATAAATAAATACACTGGGTGCAGTGCCCAAAGACCATGGCCTGCACTTAAAGACAATCGGCGCTGACAAGATTACCATCTGCCAGCTGCAAAAGGCCACCTTACTGGGATCTGTGCACATTATTCCCCGATACATCACACAGTCCTATACACTTTTGAAGTATCCGATGTGTGATCCAATACAAAAGCCAGCTGTGGACTCATCTTGTTGTATTTCAAATAGTAGTAGTAGTAGTAATAATAATAATAATATATTACAGTATTATATGTAACACTATATCATCTTGTTGTGTTTCAAATAGTAATAATAATAATAATAATAATAATAATATATTACAGTATTATATGTAATACTATATCATCTTGTTGTATTTCAAATAGTAATAATAATAATATATTACAGTATTATATGTAATACTATATCATCTTGTTGTGTTTCAAATAGTAATAATAATATATTACAGTATTATATGTAATACTATATCATCTTGTTGTGTTTCAAATAGTAATAATAATATATTACAGTATTATATGTAATACTATATCATCTTGTGTTTCAAATAGTAATAATAATATATTACAGTATTATATGTAATACTATATCATCTTGTGTTTCAAACAGTAATAATAATAATAATATATTACAGTATTATATGTAATACTATATCATCTTGTGTTTCAAATAATAATAATAATATATTACAGTATTATATGTTATACTATATCATCTTGTTGTGTTTCAAATAATAATAATAATAATACAGTATTATATGTAATACTATATAATCTTGTGTTTCAAATAATAATAATAATAATAATAATAATAATAATAATATATTACAGTATTATATGTAATACTATATTGTAATATTATATCTATCATATTTTACATACTGCGATTGTGAGCACAGAGACATTTATATATGTATAACATACAGGGACTCCCAAAAGTTGATATACACAGAAAATTATAGCTAAATATATCGTTATTTACATAATAGCAATTTCAAATATATACAAAATATTCTCTATGTTATTGTGAGTTTTTTCGGGCTATATGGCCATGTTCTAGAGGCATTTTCTCCTGACGTTTCGCCTGCATCTATGGCAAGCATCCTCAGAGGTAGTGAGGATGCTTGCCATAGATGCAGGCGAAACATCAGGAGAAAATGCCTCTAGAACATGGCCATATAGCCCGAAAAAACTCACAAGAACCTATTGATTCCAGCCATGAAAGCCTTCGACAATATTCTCTATGTGTTGGTCAACTCTTTTAAAAAATAATAAAAAATAATATGTAATATGAGTTTGTTAATTTATCCTGTTATGGAGGCTTTTTGGGATACCCTGTGTAATATATTATTATTTATCTTCATTATTATTACTATCCTATTATTGCTTGAAGAGAGAGAAAAGGCTCCCTATCCCATAAACGAAAAAAATCAACTGGGTTTTGCACATTTGGAGATGTTTGCAAATATTTTTGCAACAATGGAAGTCTAGTTCAGTATTTTTGTACAGAAAACTATATATTTTGCACCTTTGACTCCTTCCCAGAAGTCATTGCGGTCCCTCCGGACGGAGGTGAACTTGCTCAGGTCGTGGTAAGTGCTCCAGATGTAAACGTATTTGTCCTCAGAGCCGCTGACGATGTAAGTGAAGTCATGGCTGGAGAAAGAGAGAAGATAAGAACCCGTCATCTACACGTCTTTGGTTGTTGTCCTCGTCTCTTCTTATGACTTGGAACAGAGCTTTCCAAACTTTTCATGTCAGTGACATGCTTTTGAGACATTTATTTATTTATTTTTATTTATTTAGTACACTTGTATACCGCTAATATCTCAGCCTGTGCGGCGACTCATTGCGGTTTACAACATATTTAAAAATACAATATTCACTTTAAAAATATAAAATAAAATATAAAAATACATACATATACATACATAGTATTGGGCCACCAATACAGACCGGAACATCTCATAGTTAAAGTCGTAATCCAATTCGTTATCCTTGATTGCTAGTCCATGATCAAAACATCATCACATCGGAATTAGTTGAAAACTTGCTCGAACATCCAAGTTTTCAGTTTTTTCCGAAATGCCATTAGCGAGGTGGCTGATCTTATTTCAGTAGGGAGGGCATTCCAAAGCCGGGGGGCCACCACAGAAAAGGCCCTATCTCTCGTTCCCGCAAGCCGCACTTGTGAAGCAGGCGGGATGGAGAGAAGGGCTTCTCCTGAAGATCTTAGGGTTCTGGTGGGCTGATAGGCCGAGATACGTTCGGATAGGTATGTAGGGCCAGAACCGTTTAGGGCTTTAAAGGTCAAAGCCAGCACTTTGAATTGGGCTCGGTAGCTAATCGGTAGCCAGTGGAGCTGGTACAGCAGAGGAGTTGTATGCTCCCTGCGCCCTGCTCCTGTTAATACCATGGCTGCCGCCCGTTGGACTAATTGGAGCTTCCGGGCCGTCTTCAAAGGCAACCCCACGTAGAGAGCGTTGCAGTAGTCAAGGCGGGATGTAACCAGAGCGTGGACTACCGTGGCCAAGTCAGACTTCCCAAGGTACGGTCGCAGTTGGCGCACGAGTCTTAACTGTGCGAATGCTCCCCTGGTCACCGCCGAAACCTGGGGATCCAGGCTCAGCGATGAGTCCAGGATCACACCCAAACTGCGAACCTGTGTCTTCAGGGGGAGTGCGACCCCGTCTAACACAGGCTGTAACCCTATACCCTGTTCGGCCCTGCGACTGACCAGGAGTACCTCTGTCTTGTCTGGATTCAATTTCAATTTGTTCGCCCCCATCCAGACCGTCACAGCGGCCAAGCACCGGTTCAGGACCTCGACAGCCTCCTTAGTAGCGGGTGGGAAGGAGTGACAGAGCTGGACATCATCTGCGTACAGATGACACCGCACCCCGAAACTCCGGATGACCTCGCCCAGCGGCTTCATGTAGATGTTAAACAACATGGGGGACAGTATTGAACCCTGAGGAACCCCACAAAACAAAGGTTGTGGGGTAGAACAGGAGTCCCCCAGTGACACCTTCTGAGACCGACCCTCGAGGAATGACCGGAGCCACTGCAGAGCAGTACCTCCGAGACCCATTCCCGCGAGGCGTCCCAGAAGGATACCGTGGTCGACGGTATCGAAGGCCGCTGAGAGGTCGAGTAGCACCAACAGGGACACACTCCCCCTGTCGAGCTCCTGACGGAGATCATCCACTAAGGCGACCAAGGCTGTCTCGGTACCGTGTCCCGGCCTAAAGCCAGACTGTGCCGGGTCTAGATAATCCGTGTCTACCAAGAATGCCTGGAGTTGTGAGGCCACCACACGTTCCATGACTTTGCCCAAAAAGGGAAGATTGGAAACAGGCCGATAGTTTACCAATTGAGTGGGGTCCAGTGATGGTTTCTTCAACAGCGGTTTTATCACAGCTTGCTTTAAGCTGGCTGGAAAAATGCCTTCCCGAAGGGAGGCATTAACCACCACCTTAACCCACTCGGCCAATCCCCCTCTGGCCTCCTTTAGAAGCCAGGATGGGCAGGGGTCTAGGATGCATGTGGTAGCTCTCATTCCTCCAAGTACCTTGTCCACATCCTCGGTTTGAACCAATTGAAATGAATCCATCAAAATCGGACAAGCAGATGCTCGTGTTACATCCTCAGAGACTGCCGTTAATATGGTGTCCAGTCCAGAGCGGATCAAAGCGACTTTGTCTGTAAAGAACCGAGCAAAAGCTTCACAGCGAGCTGCCGCGTCATCAGGGCACCCATCCTGAATGGTGGGTTTTAAAAGGCCTCTGACAACTCGGAACAGTTCAGCCGGACGGTTCTTTGCAGACGCAATAGTGGCCGCAAAGAAAGTTTTCTTTGCGGCTCTTATTGCCGCGGCATATGACCTTAAAAAGGACACAAACCGTGTTCGGTTTGGCTCGCTCGGATCCGAACGCCACACGCTCTCTAGTTCCCTCTTCTTTCGCTTCAACACCGCCAGCTCCTCAGTAAACCAAGGAGCTGGTTTAGTTCGGCTACTTGAGAGGGGACGTTCTGGAGCGATCGTGTCTATTGCCCTGGTCATCTCCCCATTCCAGAGAGCGACCAGGGCATCAACAGGATCACCAACCGAGGTGGCGGGGAAATCCCCAAGAGCCATCAGGAATCCTTCCGGATCCATAAGCCTCCTGGGGCGGACCAATTTAATAGGTCCTCCACCTCTGCGGAGGTTAGGGGGTGCGGTAAGTCTAAAGCTGACCAGGTGGTGGTCGGTCCATGGCAACGGAGAGATGGATAACTCCTCAACACCGCCACCTTCCTCCCATCCCTGGCAGAAAACCAAGTCCAATGTATGTCCAGCACTGTGGGTGGGGCCAGATACTTGTTGGGATAGACCCATGGTCGCCATGGTAGACATGAAGTCCTGAGCCGCTCCCGTTAGGGCAGCCTCGGCGTGGACGTTGAAGTCCCCCAGCACAAGCAGCTGTTGGGACTCCAATGCCAGGTCCGAGACTACCCCCGCTAGCTCAGGTAGGGAGACTGTAGTGCAGCGAGGTGGACGGTACACTAGCAGAATCCCTAATCTGTCCCGGTCACCCACCCTCAGGTGGACGCATTCAAAATTTGTTGACTGCGGGATGGGGCTCCTGGTCAGAGAAATGGAATCTCTATAGACTACTGCAACCCCGCCTCCCCGCCCTCCGGATCTCGGTTGATGCTGCACAGAGAACCCGGGTGGACAAAGCTGGGTCAAGTTTACACCTCCAGCTTCGTCCAGCCAGGTCTCTGTGATGCACGCCAGATCTGCCCGTTCATCCAGGATTAAATCCTGGATGAAAGTTGTTTTACCATTGACAGATCTGGCGTTCAACAGCACCACTTTCAATCCTGAGGGACCGCCATCCTGGTTACACCTACTTACCGTATCAGGAGACCGATTTGGGATTACTAATGTTGTTCCACGTTCCCTAGGCCGAATTAAAGGTCTCCTTTTCCCGTATCTCCCCTTTCGGTTTTACTGGCAAACCCCTTAAAAGGGTGTCATACAATACATATATAATACAATTATATACCGTATATACTCGAGTATAAGCCTACCCGAATATAAGCCAAGGCACCTAATTTTATCACAAAAAACTGAGAAAACGTATTGACTTGGGTATAAGCCGAGGATGGGAAATGCAGCATCTACTGGTAAATTTCAAAATAAAAATAGATACCAATAAAATTACCTTAATTTTGCCATCAGTAGATTAAATATTTACATAAAACTGTAATTTAAGATAAGACTGCCCAACTCTGATTAAACCATTATTCTAACCGTCTTCAATGTAATGTGCTTACATAGCCTTCCAATAATAATAGAGTAAAATAATAAATGTAATATAATAATAATCGAGTAAAATAATGGAGCAATCACCGAGAAGGCCCTGTCTCTCGTCCCCACCAATCACGCCTGTGACAAGGCGGGACAGAAAGCAGGGCCTCCCCGGAGGATCTTAATCTCCGAGATGGTTCATAGGGGGAGATGCGTTCAGACAGGTAATTTGGGCCGGGGCTGTTTAGGGTTTTATAGGCCAAAGCCAGCATTTTGAATTGTCCTGAGTAGCAAACTGGCAGCCATTGGAGCTGGCGTAACATGGGAGTTGTATGCTCCCTGTATGCCGCCCCAGTTATCAACTTGGCTGCCTCTCGTTGGACTATTTGAAGCTTCCGAGCAGTCTTCAAAGGCAACCCCACGTAGAGTGTGTTGCAGTAGTCTATCCTAGATATAACGAGAGCGTGGATCACTGTGGCCAAGTCTGACTTCCCAAGGTACGGGTGAAGCTGGTGCACAAGTTTTCATTGTGCAAACACTCCCCTGGCCACCACTGGGATTCCAGGATCAGTGATGAATCCAGAACTCCCAAGCTGCGAATGTGTGCCTTCAAGGGGAGTGTGACCCCATCCAGCACAGGTTGTGACCCTACACCCTGTTCGGCCTTGCGACTGACCAGGAGGACCTCTGTCTTGTCTGGATTCAACTTCAATTTGCTTGCCCTCATCCAGACCGTCGCAGCAGCCAGGACTTGGACAGCCTCCTTCGCATCTGGTGGAAATGAGTGATAGAGTTGGACGTCATCTGCATACAGATGGAATCGAACTCCGAAACTCTGGATGATCTCACCCAGCGGCTTCATGTAGACGTTAAACAACATGGGGGTCATTTTCCGGCGGAGGTCCCACTTTCGTCCCTTACCTGAAGCTGGCTTTGATCTGGCTGCTGCTGTTGACGTAGCCCTTGTACTTCATGGACAGAGACAGGTCCCGCAAGTCGTAGAGCCGGATCCGGGAGTCGTTTGAGGTCACCAGGATCTGGCAAAGAGGAGTCAAACCCATTCCCGTCAGCCAAGAATGCAAGATGAAAGACACAACACACCTGCCTTTCCATCTCTGAGAGCAGACAGTTTCCAGAGCTGCAGGTGAGTCATCCTGTCTGCTGCCTGCGTTTGAAGTGGGGAGGAATATGGAAAATATCTCTTTTTTGGGAGGAGGGGGTTTAGAATTCTACCTTTGTGTTTGCATTATGTCCCACTTATTATAAACTTCCTGCGGATATCTTCCACCAAAGAATAAACATAAAAGTCCCACTTCCTGGATCAAAGTATTTTTCCAATGCATTTTCAGGTGTGAATGCTGCAATTAGCACTAAATATCCTTGCAGCTTCAAAGCCTGGCTGCTTCCTGCCTGGAGGCATCTTTTGTTGGGAGATGTTAGCTGGCCCTGATTGTTTCCTGACTGGAATTCCCTTGTTTCCAGAGTGTTACTCTTTATTTACTGTCCTGATTTGCAATTGCCCACTTTGATTAGCATTTAATGGCCTTGCAGCTTCAAACCCTGGCTGCTTCCTGCCTGGAGGCATCCTTTCTTGGGAGGTGTTAGCTGGCCCTGATTGTTTCCTGACTGGAATTCCCTTGTTTCCAGAGTGTTACTCTTTATTTACTGCCCTGATTTGCAATTGCCCACCTTGATTAGCATTTAATGGCCTTGCAGCTTCAAACCCTGGCTGCTTCCTGCCTGGAGGCATCCTTTGTTGGGAGATGTTAGCTGGCCCTGATTGTTTCCTGACTGGAATTCCCTTGTTTTCAGAGTGTTATTCTTTATTTACTGTCCTGATTTGCAATTGCCCACCTTGATTAGCATTTAATGGCCTTGGAGCTTCAAACCCTGGCTGCTTCCTGCCTGGAGGCATCCTTTCTTGGGAGGTGTTAGATGGCCCTGATTGTTTCCTGTCTGAAATTCCCTTGTTTCCAGAGTGTTACTCTTTATTTACTGTCCTGATTTGCAATTGCCCACCTTGATTAGCATGTAATGGCCTTGCAGCTTCAAACCCTGTCTGCTTCCTGCCTGGAGGCATCCTTTCTTGGGAGGTGTTAGTCGGCCCTGATTGTTTCCTGTCTGAAATTCCCTTGTTTCCAGAGTGTTACTCTTTATTTACTGTCCTGATTTGCAATTGCCCACCTTGATTAGCATTTAATGGCCTTGCAGCTTCAAACCCTGTCTGCTTCCTCCCTGTCTGCATCCTTTCTTGGGAAGTGTTAGCTGGCCCTGATTGTTTCCTGACTGGAATTCCCTTGTTTTCAGAGTGTTATTCTTTATTTACTGTCCTGATTTGCAATTGCCCACCTTGATTAGTATTTAATGGCCTTGCAGCTTCAAACCCTGTCTGCTTCCTGCCTGGAGGCATCCTTTCTTGGGAGGTGTTAGCTGGCCCTGATTGTTTCCTGACTGAAATTCCCTTGTTTCCAGAGTGTTACTCTTTATTTACTGTCCTGATTTGCAATTGCCCACCTTGATTAGCATTTAATGGCTTTGCAGCTTCAAACCCTGGCTGCTTCCTGCCTGGAGGCATCCTTTGTTGGGAGGTGTTAGCCGGCCCTGATTGTTTCCTGACTGGAATTCCCTTGTTTCCAGAGTGTTACTCTTTATTTACTGTCCTGATTTGCAATTGCCCACCTTGATTAGCATTTAATGGCCTTGCAGCTTCAAACCCTGATTGCTTCCTGCCTGGAGAACCCTTTGTTGGGAGTTGTTAGCTGGCCCTGATTGTTTCCTGACTGGAATTCCCTTGTTTCCAGACTGTTACTCTTTATTTACTGTCTTGATTTGCAATTGTACACCTTGATTAGCATTTAATGGCCTTGCAGCTTCAAAGCCTGGCTGTTGCTTCCTGGGGAATTATTATTTATTTATTATTAACTATATATTGGAGCTCCCGGTGGCGCAGTGGGTTAAACCCCTGTGCCGGCAGGACTGAAGACCCGACAGGTCACATCTTTGAATCTGGGGAGAGGCAGATGAGCTCCCTCTATCAGCTCCAGCTCCTCATGCGGGGACATGAGAGAAGCCTCCCACAAGGATGACAAAAACATCAAATGATCCGGGCGTCCTCTGGGCAACATCCTTGCAGACGGCCAATTGTCTCACACCAGAAGCGACTTGCAGTTTCTCAAGTCTCTCCTGACACGACAAAAAAAAAAAAAAACCCAAAAAATTAAACTATATTTATACCCCGCCCTTCTCACCCCGAAGGGGACTCAGGGCGGCTTACAAACTACAGCAAAAATCCAATGCTGCATCGTGCTCATAACAATGAAGATACCATATAAAATTATCAAACAATTAAAACAGCAATACAGATTAAAAGCCTCCCAACAAAGGGGAATCCTTTGTTGGGAGGTGTTCGCTGGCCCTGATTAATCCTTTCTGGAATTCCCCTGCTTTTTGAGTGTTGCTCTTTATTTACTGTCCTGATTTTAGAGTTTTTTTAAAAAAACTAATACTCCAATCTATACTCACATGAACACTTCTACCAAAGCTACACATTTGATCGGACCAACAAGGAGGGATACCTTGTTCTCCCCCGGCAAGGGCTCGATGCCTGTGATCTTCCTCCCAACTCGGTTCCGTCCTCTGGTCGATCGGACATGGATCTGCGTGTGGTACTTCAGGTGCTAAAAAGGGCAGGGAAATGGAAGACAACATTGTATTTAGAATCATAGAATCACAGAGTTGGAAAAGACCTCATGGGCCATCCAGTCCTACCCCATTCAGCCAAGGAACAGCAATATTGCATTCAAAGCACCCTTGACAGATGGCCATCCAGCCTCTGTTTAAAAACTTCCAAAGTAGGAGACTCCACCACACTCCAGGGCAGAGAGTTCCACAGCTGAAGATAGAATCATAGAGGTATAATAATAATAATAATAATAATAATAATAATAATAATAATAACAGACTAAAATAATAAATAGCATTTTCAGCCTTTAAAAATGGCTGAAAAACTCAGTTTAAACTTGAGTATATACGGTATCTGGAATTGGTTGAGACACAATTAGACATTCATTAAAAAAAAACTAGAGCAAAATGTGCTGCAGGATGTCCCTCCCACAAAAACAAAGTTCTTGCAGTTTAATCAATTTTTCCCATGTTTTTATGATACAACCAATTAGGAAATGACATTTATAACCCAGGAACTCGCATCGTATTACATCAGTGTTTCTCAACCTGGGGGTCGGGACACCTGGAGGGGTCACAAGAGGGTGTCAGAAGGGTCGCCAAAGACCACCAGAAAACACAGTACTTTCTGTTGATTATGGAGGATCTGTGTGGGAAGTTTGGCCCAATTCTATTGTTGGTAGGGTTCAGAATATTCTTTGATCGTAGGTGAACTATAAATCCCAGAAACTACAACTCCCAAATGTCAAGGTCTATTTTCCCCAAACTCCATCAATGTTCACATTTGGGCTTATTGAATATTCATGCCAAGTTTGGTTCAGATCCATCATTGTTTGAGTCTACAGTGCTCTCTGGATGTAGACTACAACTCCAAAATTCAAGGTCAATGCCTACCAAACCCTTCCAGTATTATCTGTTGTTCGTGGGAGTTCTGTGTGCCAAGTTTGGTTCAATTCCATTGCTGGTGGAGTTCAGAATGCTCTTTGATTGGAGGTGAACTATAAATCCCATCAACTGCAACTCCCAAATGACAAAACCAACACCTTTCAACCCCACCAGTATTCAAATTTGGGCGTATCGTGTATTTGTGCCAAATTTGGTCCAGTAAATGAAAATACATCCTGCATATTGGATATTTACATTACAATTCATAATAGAAGTAAAATGACAGTTATGAAGTAGCAACAAAAATAATTTCATGGTTGGGGGTCACCACATGTGGGCCTGTATTAAGGGGTCGCGGCATTAGGAAGGTTGAGAACCACTGTATTACATAGTGTTACTCCATCCGAAAATCACTCCAACCAATTGGAGAAAGGGACTTGAAAACAGCAGAGACTAGGCTTGGGCGGTTTCGTTCGTTAATTTCGTAATTCGTTATTAATTCGTATTTAAATTAGCTTACGATCCAATATTGAGCCATGCAGGAATAGT
The DNA here is from genome assembly GCF_037176765.1 of Anolis sagrei. NCBI lineage: Eukaryota > Metazoa > Chordata > Lepidosauria > Squamata > Anolidae > Anolis > Anolis sagrei. The sequence continues at coordinate 23,047,487 of NC_090030.1, read as the reverse complement.
GTGAAGAGTAAATTAGATTCGAAACAATTTTTTCAATTTATTTCGTAATTATTTCGTAATTATTTTCGCATGTCTGGTGCAAGTTTTATAGTTGTTGTTTGTTTTATCACACCAACAGTCAACAACAGAGGGAGAGGGAAGCTTCAGAAGTTCCCTCTGTCCCATTTGGAGTTTTTTTTAGCATATTGCGCAATCGCGTCCGCCATTAATGAATCGATTCGTAATTTTACAAAATTTTGAAAATTTCGAAATTTTCGAAATGTTTAAAAGCAAAATTTCGGAATTCTTAAAAAAAACGAAACGCGATGGACCCCTAAAAACGAAGTGAGTTTAGAAACAAATTTTTCCGTTGTTACCCAGGCCTAGCAGAGACGTCAGGAGACAAGAAAATGTGGATTGGGGAAGGGTTGTGGCATGAGGTGTATTCTTATAGTTTCTGCCTTGAAACAAATGACCGAAGTCAATCCACCAAAGGGGAGACTCACCTCTGTGTCATAGAAGATGCACCGACCATCGTAGGTCCCGATCACAGCATATTTTCCATTCTGGCAAAAGTTGGCTGCTGTGATGAGCTTGGTCTGGCCGTCCACCTCATTCCAGAGCGCCACCTTTTTGTCAGGAATGTTCCAGAGCCGGAGCTTCCCGTCCAGCGAGCCGCTTAGAAAATACCTGTCATCCTAAAAAAAATAAATCAAAAAATCACCAGAAAATAAACACACACACACACAAATCAAAGGGAATGCCACAAGGAAGGGAGCATTGACAGTAACCCTTTGAAGTCTTCTACAGTTTTGTGTGATTTCAAATTACACTATGTAACATGATTTTTTTGCTCCTGGGATGTAAATGTCATTTCCTAATTGGTTCTAGGAAATGACATTGATAGCCCAGGAACAAAAATTGTGTTACACAGTGTAATCCGTACAATGGACAAATTAGAATTAAACATAAAGGTAAACATTTCTCCTTGATGTTAAGTCTAGTCATGCCCGACTCTGGGGATTGGTGCTCATCTCCATTTCTAAGCTGAAGAGTCAACGTTGTCCGTAGACTCCTCCAAGATCATGTGGCCGGTATGACTGCATGAGGAGCCGTTACCTTCCTGAAAAGAGATATTGACAAGCTGGAATGTGTCCAGAGGAGGGTGACTAAAATGATCAAGGGTCTGGAGAACAAGCCCTATGAGGAGCGGCTTAAAGAGCTGGGCATGTTTAGCCTGAAGAAGAGAAGGCTGAGAGGAGATATGATAGCCATGTATAAGTATGTGAGAGAAAGTCATAGGGAGGAGGGAGCAAGCTGTGAGAGCTGTTCAGCAGTGGAACCCTCTGCCCCGGAGTGTGGTGGAGGCTCCCTCTTTGGAAGCTTTTAAACAGTGGCTGGACGGCCATCTGTTAGGGGTGCTTTGAATGCAATTTTCCAGCTTCTACGCAGGGGGTTGGACTGGATGGCCCATGAGGTCTCTTCCAACTATAGGATCCTCGGCTAAAGCAGTACCTATTGATCTACTCACATTTGCAAGTTTTCAAACTGCTAGGTTGGCAGAAGCTGGGGCTGTGGTGAAGTGTAAATTTTAATCTACTGTTATGTATAGTTATAGATAGGCGTTTGAAAGGGTAAGTATTTAAAGTTGCATAACTGAGGGGGGATGGTAGCCGGCTCGGCTCACTTTGAGCTGGGTTGCTATGGAAAAGGGGCGGAGCCAACTGCCACTTGGCAGGGCAGCCATTTTAAAAGGGTCAGTCTGTAGTCTGTGAACTGCAGGAGTGGCTGGTTCTGTAGTAGTGAGAACCAGAAAGGTAATCTGTAGTTTAAAACTACAGGGAAAGGCTGATTCTACTGTAGAGAGGATCAGGAAGGTTTTGGCTTTTAGCCTAGGTAGTTTAGATAAGTCGAGTTGACTTATTTATATCAGTAGTTATTATATGAGTAGAAGGGGTGAGAGAAACCCAGTGAGAATCTTTACTGCAACAGAAATATCACAAAGAAAAAATAAGCTTGTATCTGAAGTAATCTATTTAGGAAAGAAACACAGTTTGAGGAAAAATAAGTTTGAAACCTATTTAGTAGAAGGAAGAGTCCTTTCCAGAGTTGTTTTAAGGAATGTTATAAATGTATTGTCGAAGGCTTTCATGGCTGGAATCACTAGGTTCTTGTGGGTTTTTTCGGGCTATATGGCCATGTTCTAGAGGCATTTTTCCTGACATTTCGGCTGCATCTATGGCAAGCATCCTCAGAGGTAGTGAAAATGCTTGCCATAGATGCAGGCGAAACGTCAGGAAAAATGCCTCTAGGACATGGCCATATAGCCCGAAAAAACCCCACAAGAACCTAATGTTATAAATGTAACCTCTGACAATATGTGCTTCTAAGAGTCAAGAAACATTGAAACCACCAAGCTTCTGCTACATTTCAATAAACTTGTTACAGTTTCTTATAAAGCCCGGTCTCTGTTACAAATCCTTTCCAAGTGAAGTCACACTACACCCTGAAGAAAGACCAAATCAATATTACTAGCTATTAGCTAAGCTATCAATTTAATAAGCCCTTACAAAGTGGTGGCATGTTTACAAAACTGTTACAAACTGGTGGCTTCTTTACAAATTGGTGGCCATCGTTACAGGGCGAACAGCAGGAGCTCACCCCACTCCCCAGATTAAAACCGCCAACCTTTCGGTCAGCAAGTGCAGCAGCTTGGTGGTTTAACCACTGATCCACTGGGGGCTCCATTAAATACAGGAGTATGAAATTAAAAATACATACTGTAATTAAAGCCAATAAAATATCGTGAAAACCAGTATTCCTGTACTTTGATTAGCTTTCAGGTCTGCAAAAAGCCCAGATCCATGGGTTTGTCTGTTCATTCACCCAAAGTGCATATTCAGTCATTAGTACCATTTGCACCATCCTCACAATTCCCCTTTCCTTCAACATGTCTCCCATTCTATCCATATTTAATACTGAAAAGTAGGTTAAAAACCAGGTCAGTCCCACATAGAGAGAGAAGGAGGGAGCGCCTTCCTTGCTTCCTTACCCTGGGATGGAAGGCGATGGCGGTGACAAAGTCAATGTGCTGGAAACAGCAGAGGCACTCCCTCCGGGAGATGTGCCAGAGCCTGACCGTCTTGTCCATGGAGGAGGAGAGCAGGAAGTAGTTCTGGAGGGGAGAGAAACAGCATGGATTACACTCTGTAACACGATTTTTGTTCCTGGGTTATAAATGTCATTTCCTAATTGGTTCTATCATAACAATATGGTAAAAGTTTATAAGACTACAGAAACTTCGCTATCGTTTTTCAATGAGTCTCAACCAATTCAACAGGGGTTGCGGCAGTCACAAAACTAAGTTTCTGCAGCAGAACAATTACTTTCAAAGTTAGGACCACACAATTAAACAAGAAATAATACCTTCAAACTAGGAACAGAACATTTTTCAAGTTTTGTTATATAGTGTATTTTCTCAGAAGTCTCAAAACACATAGAAAGAAAGCAGCAACTATAGAGGTCAACAATTGCTGAACTTCGATAGCTCGTTTTCTCCATGTTTGCAGCTCAAGGAAAGGAACGAGGAAGGCGGATAAAATCACACAACCCCCCCCCCCCCCCAACCTCACCAGTAATCAAATCTGAGCGTATCGTGTATTTGTGCCAAATTTGGTCCAGTGAATGAAAATACATCCTGTATATCAAGTATTAACATTATGTCTCATAACAGTAGCAAAATTAGAGTTATGAAGTAGCAACGAGAATAATTTTATGGTTGGGGGGTCACTACAACATGAGGAACTGTATTAAAGGGTCGCGCCATTAGGAAGGTTGAGAAACACCGGGACTGTGGCGCAGCTGGCTGGGAGTTAGCTGCATTAAGATCACTACTGACCAAAAGGTCATGAGTTCAAAGCCAGCCCGGGTCGGAGTGAGCTTCTGACCAATTTGTGTAGCTTGCTGTCAACTTTTGCAGCCTGAAAGACAACTGCATCTGTCAATTAGGAAATTTAGGTACTGTTGGGGTTCAGCCTGTGTGTGTGAACCTGAACCTGATTCTCTGATTGTATTCTCTGATGCCAATGTAGATGTCAATGTGAATTCTGAGGCCAATTTAGATGATGAGGGTTTGAGTAGTGAAATTCCTACAGCCTTGGAAAGTGAAAGTCAAAATTCCCACGAGAACATGCATTCTGAGCCGAGCGGAGAAGTTTCACTCCCTTTTCCTTCCAGCCTTAGTTCTCCAGAGAATCTGACACCTGATCTGCCTAATGAGGATAGGCGGGGGCAGATTTGGCAGAGCCGGGGAGAAGCACAAAGTTTACGTAGGTCAGCCAGATTGAGAAAAATGCAAACAAAAACTTCAGGCGTGTCTCGCAATAGATTTCTCGGCCTTAAGTATGCCTGGCCTGAATGCAGCTTCAGACCAGGCATCGTTCCAGATTCATGTGCAAGCTTTTGCAGGTCTCCTGATTCAAGTGGCCTTGTTCCTCGAAGGTTTTCTAATTGTTCCAAATACGGTTAGTGGATTGCTAACAGGTTCCAGTATTCAGCAGTTTTGCTGTGGGATTTATGATCTTGTTTATGGACATTTCTTGTTGCTGATTTTTACTGTGACTTTTTACCTTTGCATTTTCCCTCTATTTTGTATTCATCTTTCATCAATAAAAAAGGATTGTTTTCCTGAAGTCAAGTGTGGTGGATGGTTGTCTGAGGGTCCAGTTTCCTGCTCTGGGTTGCAACAGATACCACTTATGCAGGGAGGCTATTTTAACTAATTTATAATGCCATAAAAATCTCCAGCAAGCATGCAAAGAATGAGGAAGTACTTCATCAGTGTCACAAATGGAAGGTGAAGTAACAGCTCCCCTGGTGGCCAGAATGCCCACATCAAAAAGCCTCTGTGAGTCTGTCAGTATATGATGTGTGTCTATGGCATTGAATGTTTGCCATGTACATTCTAATCTGCCCTGAGTCCCCTGCGGGGTGAGAAGGGCAGAATATAAATACTGTAAATCTATATAAATAAAAATGTAATGTTCATTTGTGGGATTAACAGAACTCCAAAACCACTGAATGAATTCACACCAAATTTGGACACAAGACACCTAACAACCCAACGTATGTCCTTCACTAAAAAAAAATTGATTTTGTCATTTGGGAGTTGTAGTTGCTGGGATATATAGTTCACCTACAATCAAAGGCCATTCTGAACTCCACCAATGATGGAATTGAACCAAACTTGGCACACAGCTCTCCCATGACCAACAGAAAATACTGGAAGGGTTTGGTGGGCAGTGTCCTTTGGTTTGGAAGTTGTAGGCCACCTACATCCAGAGATCACTGTGGACTCAAACAATGATGGATCTGGACCAAACATGGCACAAATACTCAATATGCCCAAATGTGAATACTGGTGGAGATTGGAGAAAATAGAATCTTGACATTTGGGAGTTGTAGTTTCTGGGATTTATAGTTCACCTACAATCACAGAGCATTCTGAACCCCACCAACGATAGAATTGGGCCAAACCTCCCACACAGAACCCACATGTGGGCCACAGCAACATGTGGCAGGGAACAGTTAGTAAATAATAAATGAAATAAACACTGAGATAGATAGATCTTTGGCTGCCTCTTAAATTCCAACATTGGGCTTAGATGAGGATGCATTTGTGATATTCAGCACTGGAACCTCAATGAGGTTTCCTTTTTGTTCTAGCGCCTCCGGGAGACGTCTTTTTAAAAATATAGAAATAGAAGTAGCTTCCTGTTCATTTCCTGTTGTTAAAAAAAGGAGGAGCCTGAAACAGCTGAGGCCACAAAGATTACATGATAGGTCCAACCTCTGGGTTGCTGTAAACCAGACATGATATGAAAGCACAACAACAACTCACTTTCGACCAGGACAAATCCAGGAGGTCTGCCGTGTGCCCTTTGTATTTGCAAAAGGGCCGCTGGCGAAACGGTGTGTTTTTGTCGTCGGGGTCCTCATCCGTCCCGCTGCAAACCTGCCAAGAAATATATACGGAAACAATGAGATGAAGTACACAAAGAGCAAAACTGGGTGCTGATAAACTAACTCATATGGCTTGTAATCTCATGATCTCCTATGGCAGTAGATCTCAACCTTTACAATGTGACGACCCCTTGATATAATTCCTCATGTTCTGGTGACCCCCAACCATAACATTATTTTCGTTGCTACTTCAGAACTGTCATTCTGCTGCTGTTATGAAGCATAATGTAAATATCGGATATGAAGCATGTATTTTCGTTCACTGGATGAAATTTGGCATAAATACCCAATACGTCCATATTTGAATACTGGGGGGTTTGGGGGGAAGAATTGATTTTGTCATTTGGGAGATATAGTTGCTGGGACTAATAGTTCACCTACAATTAAAGAGCATTCTGAACTCCACCAACGATGTAATTGAACCACATTTGGCGCACAGAACTCTCATGACCAACAGAAAATACTGGAAGAGTTTGGTCGACGTTGGTCTTGAGTTTTGGGGTTGTATCTGGCCTACATCTAGAGGGCACTGTGGAGTCAAACAATGATGGATCTGGACCAAACTTGGCACAAATACTGTATATACTCGAGTATAAGCCTAGTTTTTCAGTCCTTTTTTAAGGCTTATACTCGAGTCAATATTATTTATTATTTTACTTTGTTGTTGTTGTTGTTATTATTATTACATTTATTATTTTATTATTGTTATTATTACATTCATTATTTTACTCTATTATTGTTCTTATTGTCAGGATTAATTTAGTTATGTATGTGTTTTTCAATGTGCTTCTATGTATTGCCAAGATGGATGCCACTGTGAATTGAAAATGCCATGCAGAAATGTATATACTTTGAGGCTGTGATTAAGTGAACTTGAAAAAGTAAGATAAGGTTTGTTCTTGCTGAAAACAGAAGGGAGTTGCCAGTCTCAGCAAGAAAAGATGTGAAGAGGCTTTTGGTTTTGACTAGTTCTTTGTTCTTGCTGAATTGTAGCTCGCTGTAGTAAGACGTGTCTGTTGAATGTACTTAGTAAACTTAGTTTCTTTTGTAACTCAAAGCCTGCAGAGTCCTTTTTTTGCAACTCAGTGTCTGCTTGATCTAGCATCCCTTCCGTTGGGGATCGCCAATCTCGGACACTTAAGACATTTATTATTTTACTCTATTATTATTATTTTCCCTATTATTATTGTAATAGCATATTTACATTGAAGGTTAGAATAATGGTTTAATCAGCATATTTAAGCATATTTATATTGAAGGTTAGAATAATGGTTTAATCAGAGTTCGACAGTCTTATCTTGAATTGCAGTTTTATGTAAATATTCAAAAACATTTAACCTACTGATGCCTAAATTAATATAATTTATTTGTATCTATTTTTATTTTGAAATTTACCAGTAGCTGCTGCATTTCCCACCCTCGGCTTATACTCGAGTCAATCCATTTTCCCATTTTTTATGGTAAAATTAGGTGCCTCGGCTTATATTCGGATCGGCTTATATTCGAGTATATACGGTACTCAATATGCCCAAATGTGAACACTGGTGGGGTTTGGAGGAAATAGACCTTGACATTTGGGAATTGTACTTCTGGGATTTATAGTTCACCTACAATCAAAGCGCATTCTGAATCCCACCAACGATAGAATTGGGCCAGATTTCCCATACAGAACCCCAATGGCCAACAAAAAATATTGTATTTTCTAATGGTCTTTGGTGGTCCCTCTGACACCTCCTCGCGACCGCCCAAGGAGACCTGACCCCCAGGTTGAGAAAGGCTGTCCTATGGCAAAGAATATTTTGCTCCCAAATCCAGCCAGGAGAAGCAAAATGTCGTCCAAATAAGTTAACCCTTTTGATCTTTTGACTGCGTTCCCTCATTTCTCTTTGAAAACCCTATACCAGTTATATCCTACCTTGTTCATACCCAGCACTTATTTTTTAATTTTAAACCTTTACATTTGGCCCAGACATAGGTTTTTAAATGTTTGTGTATTACTGTTTATTGGTTATTGTTTATATGTGATTTATTTTAATTGTATTGTATTTATTGTTTTTGTTTATTGCTTTTGTTTATTGATGGGCTTGGCCTCATGTAAGCCGCTCCGAGTCCCTTGGGGAGATGGTGGCGGGATATAAATAAAGATTATTATTATTATTATTATTATTATTATTATTATTATTATTATCTAATTCACAGAAATATTGTACTAGTATCCCTGGACAGTTCTGAGCATAACTGAGAGCCAATTGGAAGGTTTCCCATCTGAATCTAGGTTTATAGTCCTGAATCTTGACCAAGAAACAAACAGCTTTAACGGAAAGAATCCAGAGTCGCACCAATAACAAGAATTACTTAATTAAAAAAAGATGACTTTCAGTATAAAATCATGTCCTCTCCACATCCTTGCTGGCCCAGTTATTAAATATTTAAATAAGATAGTGAAAAAGTAATTGTTCCCCTTCTTGGGTAAGTACATACAGCATTTAATTACTTCTTGCATTTAAATGCTAAGGGAGCTGCGTTCGTGACCCATGGGCCAAGAGGAAGATTAATTTATTTCTGTCTCCAGATTGTGGCTTCCAAGCCCATTTCTCAATCACTAATTTAATTTAAATCCCAGCTTTATTCCAAGATGCGACCCAAGAGGGCTGAGTATATGAATACATGCAGTCTCTGAGTTATGAAAAAGACAGGTTCTGTAGATTTCTGCAGGTTGAGAACCCCCAGGTTGAGAACCCTTGTTCTAGACGCTTGGGAAGTGTTCGACTTGTGATTTTGTGATACGAAATCCAGCATATAGATCTTGTTTGTTGTGACATATTGTGCTTTTGTGTCACTAAAATAATAATAATAATCTTTATTTATATTCCACCACCATCTCCTAAAAGGGATTCGGGGTGGCTTACAAGGCACTACAAGTGTAGTATATAACATAAACAGCATATATAGCATATAACATAAACAAGTGTAGTATATAACATAAACTGCCGGTGGCACAGTGGGTTAAACCCCTGTGCCGGCAGGTCTGAAGACCGACAGGTCGCTGGTTCAAATCCGGGGAGAGGCGGATGAGCTCCCTCTATCAGCTCCAGCTCCTCATGCAGGGACATGAGAGAAGCCTCCCACAAGGATGATAAAAACATCAAATCATCTGGGCGTCCCCTGGGCAACGTCCTTGCAGACGGTTAATTCTCTCACACCAGAAGCGACTTGCAATTTCTCAAGTCACTCCTGACACGACAAAAAAAAAAAGCATAGTACAATATCAGTATTCAATATTACTATATTGTACTATACCATTATATTGTAATATTATTAGTAATATTACATGTAATATAAATATATAATTATATCATATTATTATTAGTATTATATTGCATTACCTTTTAATAACGGCGCTCCATGCAGTCATGCTGGCCACATGACCTTGGAGGTGTCTATGGACAACGCCGGCTCTATGGCTTAGAAATGGAGATGATCACCACACCCCAGAGTATAAAAACAATATCACATAAAAGTTATAAATCAACCACTAATTATTATTATTATTATTATTAATAATAATAATAATAATAATAATTTATTTGTATTCCGCCCTATCTCCCCAAGGGGACTCAGGGCAGATTCCAGCATATATAGAGACACAAGGAAAACATTCATTGCCTCGAAACAATAAAACCCAGACACACAGATGAAGGTAAAGGCTTCTTCTTCATCTCTGGCTCTGAGGGTGATGATCATCTGTTGTCTGTAGACACCTCCTGGTCATGTGGCCGGCATGACTGATGGAGTGCTGTTTACCTTCCCGTCAAGGTGGTATCTATTGATCTACTCACATTTGCATGTTTTCGAACTGTTAGGCTGGCAGAAGCTGGAGCTAACAGTGGGAGCTCACCCTGTCCCACGGATTCGAACCACCAACCTTCCAGTCAGCAAGTTCAGCAGCTCAACAGTTTAAGTCGTTGCGCCACTACAGCCCCCATTGCTTTGTAACTTGAGGACTGCCTTTAAAAACTAAATACTGGAAGCTGACTATAGAATTGTGCTGGTTGCAGATGTCTGATGGCAAAAGGGGCCCGACTCACCCCCATATCGTTGTCCGACTTGGAGGAATTCAGGCTCTCTTGGGATGGGGATGGGGACACCCGGCCTGAAAGATAGCAAATGGGAAAAGCAATATAAAAAGTAGTTCCTTAGGGAGAAAGGATGCTTTGGGGGAAAAGGAGGGCCACCGGAGATACCTTCCGTGTTGTACTTCATCCGCATGTTGTTGAAGTAGTCGAAGGCGTTCTTCAGCACCCAGATCCGCACCACGTTGTCCTGCCCCGCTGAGGCCAGCAGCCGGCCGCAATGGGAGAACTTCATGGTCCACACAGCGCCCTGCAGGACACAAGAGAGCCCCACAATGCAATGGTTGAGCACAATCCATAAATAGTCACAATCATCAGGACAGACTCAGTTAGGATGGATGGCACCGGTGTCCACCTTACACCTGAGAAAGGTCCCCCAGTATTCTGATTAAATGAAAAATTTGGGAGGCACATTGAGACAAAATAGGCAAGGTTGAAATTATTATCTACTAGCTGTCCCCTGTCACGTGTTGCTGTGGCTCAGTCTGTGTATATGTGTTTTGTGTGTGTGTATATATTTGTGTATATATGTGTGTGTGTATATATATGCGTATATATTTGTGTTTTTATATGTGTATATGCATATTGTGTATGTGTGTGCTTGTCTATACACATATTTGTGTGTATATGTATGTATATGTGTGCATATGTATATGAATATAAGTATGTGTGCATTTGTATATGTATATATGTGGATATGTATGTATATGTGTATATTTGTGTGTGTGTGCATATATATAAGTGTGTGTATGAATGTGTGCGCGTGTATATGTATAAGTGTATGTGTATATGGTGTATTTTTTGGGTTTTTAAGTCTATTCTGCTGGGGTTTTGTGTGTATGTGTGTTTATGGGTGATGGACACTTGTTGGACTGTTAGGTATATTGTGTCCAAATTTTGTGTCAATTCGTCCAGTATGTTGGACGAATTTACACAATCTGCATGTACACATATAAATAAACAAATATACACATGAACACACACATATACACACAAACACATATACACAAATATATACACACACAAAATACATATACACAATATATACACACATATATACACACACAAAACACAGGGGACGGCTAGTGAAATCATAAATGTATTATAATGATTGTAAATAAAATTATAAAATATATTACTGTAAATAACATAATTAAATATATGACATCATTAGTATATAATAATAATAATAATAATAATAAATATTTTATATCATAAATAATAATAATAATAAATTATATTATGTTATTATAAACAAACCTGGAACTTCCCAGGAAGAAAGAAAGAATATTAAAAAATGCCACTTCCTGTATCAAGAGTAGAGTTTGACACCCAAAATAATCACACCACAATTATTTATTATTTTTTAATTATTTACTGTATTTGTATACCGCCTTTCTCAGCCAATTGGCAACTCAAAGCGATTTCCATCAAATCAGTATACATAAAACATAATAGATAAAAAACATTAAACAGTATAAGACATCACAAAAGCAATAAAAGCAACATCATCAGCGTCTCATTATTCTCAAGCATTGTCCAATTCCATTGTCAGGTCATTCAATTTCCTATATTAGCTACTCTGTATTTGTGAATGCTTGCTCGAATAGCCACGTTTTAAGGTCAAGAGGGAGGGAGCAGACCTGATCTCCCTAGTGAGGGCGTTCCATAGCCGAGGGGCCACCACTGAGAAGGCCCTGTCTCTCGTCCCCGCCAAACGTGCTTGTGAAGAAGGTGGGACCGAGAGCAAGGCCTCCCCAGATGATCTTAAAGTCCTCAGTGGTTCGTAAGGGGAGATACATTCGGACAGGTAAGTTGGGCCAGAACCATTTAGGGCAATGGTTCCAGAAAACATTCCCAGTAAGACGTTAACGCTATATCCGAAAGCGGCACTAACCATGTGCTCCCCGCTGAGGTCCTGGACGACTTTGATTTGCTCAAAATCGTAGGGCCCCTTGAAGCCGTGCGCTGCCTTGAATTTCACCGGCCGCGTGTAGGGCATGCCTTCGTCGTCACTCGAGGAGGGGTCGTCCTGGTCGGTGTGGAAAACTGAACAAATGAAAAAGTGGCAACAGATCCAACGTCAGAGTCGACCCCTCCACATACCTGCAGCAAAACTCTCTGGAGCCTTGGAAGACACCCCCAACATGGACTCTAGAGACCATGATACCCATATTGAAGAAAGAAATGGCGTGTTTCTGTAGAGTGCCATGGGTAGGTTCTGGGCACGACTGCTCTGACAATAGTCTAAACCAGAGCTTTCCAAACTTTTCATGTTGGTGACACACTTTTCAGAAATGCCTCCTTTCTTTGGAGGTGTTAGCTGGCCCTGATTGTTTCCTGTCTAGAATTCCCCCGCTTTTTGAGTGTTGCTCTTTATTTACTGTCCTGATTTTAGAGTTTTTTTTAAAATACTGGTAGCAAGATTTTGTTCATTTTCATAGTTTCTTCCTTTCCGTTGAAATTGTCCACATGCTTGTGGATCTCAGTGGCTTCTCCGTGAAGTCTGACATGGTGATTGTCAGAGCGGTTCAGCATTTCTGTGTTCTCAAAAAATATGCAGCGTCCAGATTGGTTCATCAAGCATGCGGACCATTTCAACAGAAAAGAGGAAACCATGAAAATAAACATAATCTGTTTACCAGGATTAAAAAACTCTAAACTCAACGCAGTAAATAAAGAGCAAAACAAAAAAAGCAGGAAAAAAGTGTTGGAGATGTCATGAGGTTGAGGGTAGTTTTTTTCATATGTGGTGGACATGTAAGAAAGCCCAAGTTTATTGGAAAAAAATATATGAAGAGACACAAAAAATACTGGAAATTTCATTCCAAAAAACCCCAGAATATTATTTATTAAATATTACGGACTCAGAACTCACTTCAGATCCAAATAAGGACATTTTATTTACCTATATCTTGACGGCAGCAAGGATATCATATGCAAAAATTTGGAAAATTGATAAAATTCCAGAAACAGAGGACTGGATAAATAAGTTGCAAGAGATCAAAGATATGGACAAACTAACTTTTTTTTTTGAAGAAAAGCTCGGGAAAACCAATAAAAGGGACAAATTGGTCATCATTTGAAAATTATTTAAATGAGAAGAGTCAATAGGACAAACAAGTAATAAGACTTTCCTCTGGGATGTTTATTGGGAATATTTTTATTGCCTTTTTTTTAGACATATGAGTGGAAAGGAGTCCTCAGAGGGAAATAAGAAGAGATAAATTTAAACTAAATAATCTGACAAATATTATAGGCGAAGACACAGAATGGAAGTCAAACAGTATATTTTTTTATTTTTTACTTTTTTTGTTTTTGTCTCCTTTTATTACTTTTTTCTCTTTTTCCTACTATCCTTTAATCTAATGTTCTCCTACTTTCCTTGTAAACTTAAACCAAAATTGATATATATGTCCTTTGTTGTTCTTTTCTTTTATGTATATGTATAATTTAATAAAATTTATTGGAAAAAAGCAGGAAAATTCCAAACAAGAATCAATCAGGGCCAGCTAACACCTCCCAACAAAGGATTACCCTAGGAAGGAGACAGCCAGGCTCTGGAGCTGCAAGGCCATTAAATGCTAATCAAGGTGGCCAATTTCAACATTTACACTGAATATGTCCATTTGCATTGTTAAGCCGTATAAGTATTAAAATTAATATGGCATCCCTACTTCGCAGATTTTCACTTATCGGGAGTGATCCTGGAACGGAACCCCTGCAATAAGTGAGTGAACGCTGTATTCAAAATACAAGTATATTAACACAAAATCTTCCTTACATGGGAAAGGCAAATGATTCCTGAAGCAGCATCCAAAGGAATATGATCAATGTATTACAAACAAACATACTCATAGAAGGCATTTCTCTTATATTATTTCTACATTATAATATTATAATGTAAAGCAATATAATATTAATAACATGATATTATAATTATATATTTATATTACATGTAACATTACTAATATTACAATATAATGGTATAGTACAATATAGTAATATTTAATACTGATATTGCACTATGCTAATAATATAATATATATTGTGTGTGTGTGTGTGTGGGTTAAAGGTAAAGATTGTCCCCTGACATTAAGTCCAGTCATGTCTGACTCTGAGGTGTGGTGCTCATCTCCATTTCTAAGCCGAAGAGCCGGCGTTGTCCGTAGACACCTCCAAGGTCATGTGGCTGGCATGACTGCATAGAGTGCCATTACCTTCCCGCCGGAGCAGTACCTATTGATCTACTCACATTTGCATGTTTTCGAACTGCTAGGTTGGCAGAAGCTAGGGGCTGACAGCGGAAGTTCACGCCGCTCCCCGGAATCGAACCTGCGACCTTTCGATCAACAAGCTCAGCAGCTCAGCGCTTTAACCCACTGCGCCACTGGGTGTGTGTGTGTATATATGTGTATATATATGTATATATGGGTAAATTGTTTCAATTCGTAATTCCTCCTCACACTATTCCAGCATGGCTTGAAATTGTTTCTAAAATCATTTAAATACGAATTCATTCCAATTTTAGAAACTTCCGAACCAGATCAACCATGTCTAGTATTTAGCCTTCTGGCTGACAAATAGGAGATGTCAGTTCAACGTGGCTCTTTCCATGCAAAGTTCTATGGATTAACCTTGGCTTTAAGCAGCTTGCTTTTGGCTTCCTGAATCTGGATTTCTGGGTCTTGTGTTTCAGTTTTACCATGGACTCTTGTTTGATCATTGCCTAAAGGATTATGCTTCACGTTTTGCTTTTGGATCTTGGGAACTGTGTTTTGTATTTAAGCCTCTGTCCTGCTTGGGGAACTTTTGCATTTCTTATTCTATGTTTTGACTTTGCTTTTTTCTCAATAAACTACAAAATCTACAGCTCTGGTGTGGTGGTGTTTGGGAGCAAGGTGAAACTACCCTGAGTTGCAATATTTAGCAACACTGTAGAAGCAAAGCACCAGTGCCCCCTAGTTTTCACCACCAGATAGTCAGCCCTCCTCATTTGCTGCAGTAAGAGGCAAAGGACCGCCATGAAAGTGAGATAAAAAATGAGCAAAAATGTAGGAATTTCCAGGTCTAAGCTGGTCACAGCATTGCACCAAAGGACCCAGAGATTCCTAGACAGAATGATCCAATCAGGCAAAGGCAAGCGCTGCAAATGTGGAGGGCTATGGCCGCACAGGACGTTCCTCCCCAAATAAAGGTCCATGTTTCCGAACCTTCGTCCCGGACGCTCTTCACTTTGTTGACGGCTCGTTCACCGTACTCTTCGGCCAGGTGCCTCGCCCTCTTGACCGATTTGCCGAGGAACTTTTTCAGCTGGGTCCTTTGGAAAGGAGAAAAAAAGCGGAAAAATGATTCCTTTGAAAGAGAACAGAGAGCAAGAGACAACCTGACAGCTCCCATTCTGCCTGCCAGAGAGAGACAGCGCACATGGCTTGTGAGGAAACAGCTGCAAGTCAGAGCTAGCCTTTATCCGCCACCCACCTTCCTGCTTTTATGTTTTGCTGAAATATTTATATCCTGCTGTCCTGGAAAAACAGAAAGCAAGAGGAGAGAGGAAAAGAGGGAACGAAAACAGATAGAGAAGGGAGAAATAGTGCTATGACATTTTGTACCCCTCAACATTTTTCTGCTACTGGAGTTCGCGCCCCCCAAATGGAAAGTTTAGCCTCACAACTCCACCAACACCACCAGTATTGAAATTTGTGTCAAATTTGGACCAGTGAATGTAAATACATCCTGCATATCAGATATTTACATTACGATTCATAACAGCAGCAAAATTACAGTTATGAAGTAGCAACAAAAATAATTTTATGGTTGGGGGTCACCGCATCATGAGGGGTTTATTAAGGGGTCATGCCATTTGGAAGGTTGAGAAACACTGCTGTAATATGTTGTCCAGGCTTGGCCCCATGTAAGCCGCTCTGAGTCCCCACTGGGAAGATGGTGGTGGGGTATAAATAAATAAATATGATAATAATAATAATAATAATAATAATAATAATAATTATTATTATTATATTGGCCCTTCTGGAGATTCCTGCTAATTATTATTTGATACACAATAATATTAGTACACAGAAAGCAAGATCAATATGCTGGATGTTGTGTTGGATCACACGTCGGAGACTTCCCAAATGTCTAGGGCTGAGTGATATATTGGCGAATAATGTGTGCAGATGTTGTATGTCAGCCTGTTCAGCCTGTGAGTGTGCCTGATGTTCATGATGGAAATGGGAATGATGTTCCAGATGGTGGGCCTGGATCTGTTGGCAATGGGGATGAGGGTTTTCCTGGGCCTGAGCTAAGCTCAGACGAGAGGCCCAAGCTGTCTCAGGAAGATTCACAAGGCCACATTCCTGGGAGAGGTTTTCGCAGTCTTTCCCAGAGGAACTGTCTAAGGATGATTTGTCAGGTGCAGACATTAATAAGAATGGGTTGTTGTAGGTTTTTTTCTGGCTACATGGTCATGTTCTAGAGGTATTCTCTCCTGACGTTTCACCTTGATTAGCATTCTCTCCTGACATTTCGCCTTGATTAGCATTTGATTGCCTGGCAGTGCCTGGGGCAATCAAGGTGGTCAGTTGAAACATTCACACCTAGCTCCAACAGACAAGAGTTCTTTGTCCCACCCTGGTCATTCCACAGACATATAAACCCATTTTCCTAGTTTCAATAGACCTCACTACCTCTGAGGATGCTTGCCATAGATGCAGGTGAAACGTCAGGAGAGAATGCCTCTAGAACATGGCCATATAGCCCGAAAAAAACCTACAACGATCCAGTGATTCCGGCCATGAAAGCCTTCGACAATTCGTTAATAAGAATGTAGATAGGAAGCAAGGCTTCTGTAAACAGAGACAGAGTGCTCAAGCACAAAGGAGATCAGTTCATTTACAAGAAAAGAGAGATAACCTTAGTCTAAGGTGAAAAGAAATGCCTTCGTTTCAGTTTTGGGATCTGGATTGATTCATGGGAAAGAGTATTAAGACAGACTTGCTTCCAAGTGGAATTTTTAGACAGTCTTACTTCCAAGTGTTCTTAGTTTCATGTACCAAGTTTTTTGCCAAGCTCCTGTTTTGTGTATCGGATGCTGCCTTGATTTTGTTTTGCCTTTAAGTTCATGGATTATTCTCTGTTCTGGAACTTTACTATTTTTGCTAATTTTCCTGCTTTGCCAACATATATCTTCAATAAGCTGCTTGCTGATTTTTATCAAGCTAGTGTGGTGTTTAAGGTAAGAGCGGGGTCCCTGCTCTGGTGTATGACAGCAGATCTGAATAGCGTGGTCTTTTGCAGCTGACAGATGGTAATTTTGTCATCACTGATTGTTTTTAAGTGTTGGCCAAGGTCTTGAGGCACTGCACCCAGTGTGCCAATCACCACTAGGATCACGTTTTCAAATCTTTAAATCCTTGCATCATGTCAGCTTTTCCAGTATTATTATTATTATTATTATTATTATTATTATTTCTATCATCATCATCATCACCATTGCCCATTGTCATTGTGATTGTGCTTATTGTAATCTTATATTGCTATGTTTTCATTTGTTCTATGTAATTATGTTATTATTGTTCATTATTTGCGTTTTCGGTTTTATTTTATGTAATTGTTTGGGCTTGGCCTCATGTAAGTCGCACCAAGTCCCCATTGGGGAGATGGTGGCGGGGTACAAATAAAAATTATTATTATTATTATTATTATTATTATTATTATTATTATTATTATTATTATTGAGGTGTGTGGCCACCAGTCTCTCTGAAGTTACCCATCATTTCACTCTAAACAAACTCCAAAGCCATAAATAAAACAACCCAAAGCTCAGTACAGTAAAAGAGGAAAATGCAATGAGAGAAAGAGAAAAGCAAACAAAACAAAACAAACAAAGCAGTAATGAGATGATTGAATATATAAAACAGACCGGCTGGGCAAGGCTAAGAACGTCACCAAATGGAATTAAAAGCTTTACTACACAGAAAACAACAATAATATAGGAATTCTACTGAGCCATCTAGTCCAACCCCGTTCTGTCATGCAGGAAAAGTACAATCAAAGCCTCCCTGACAGATGGCCACCCAGTGAGACCCTTTCAGGTCAACGCTCTGAATGTTATCAAGGAGCAACCTTTTCTTTCAATCCTGCTTGGAAGTCATAGGGATTGAAATAAGGATGCTCTGTCACTCAACCTATGGATGCTTCCCCCTTCTAGAAACACACAAAACAAAGCAGCCGACTTCCTTACGTCTTCTGTTTCAAGCGCCCTCCGTCTGTGTCACTCTGCTGTGACTGCAACTTGTCTTCGTCGTCGGACTGAGCCCCTTCATTGCTGCGGGAAAGCAAAACAGCATTAAGTTATTCTTAAGGCATCAAATCCTACAACCAATGCGATCCCTTCACAAACTTGCGGGAAAAAAGTACCAGAGGCAGTTGCTCCCTACTTGTGGGACTCCTTTAATAATAATAATAATCTTTATTTATACCCCACCACCATCTCCCCAGTGGGGACTCGGAGTGGCTTACATGGGGCCGAGCAATAAAATCAAAACATAAATAACAAACAACAACATCATCAAAATTACATAAGAAAAAAAAGCAGTCATAAAATAACATTCCAATAAACACAATCACAGTAACGATAACAATGGGTGGGCCACATGTAAAGGATAGGACAATTAAAAGACTGTAATGAGATAAAATAGGAGCAGGATATTTACGGGGATCTCATGAAACACACAGAGTTGTGAGGCTCAACTTCCCATTTGGAGGGTGCAAGCTCCAGTAACAAAAAACAAAACAAAACAAAACAAAAACATAAATATAAAGCCATATATATATATATATATATATATATATATATACACACACACACACACACACACACACACACATATATATAATGTTCTAATCCATGGATCCCAATGGGCTTCCCATGGAAAGGGAACTCTGGAGAGATTAGGAAAGCCCCTTCAATAGAAACGTTCAGAAAAAACCTCAAAACCTGGCTCTTCCGCTGCGCCTTTGAATAGGTGCACACCACGACATTTTGCACCCCTCAACGTGTTTTGTTACTGGAGCTCGCGCCCTCCATATGGGAAGTTTAGCCTCACAACTCTGTGTGTTTATGAGTTCCCCGTAAATATCCTGCTCCTTTTTTTTATCTCATTACACTTTTTAATTGTTTTATCCTTTACATGCGGCTCGCCCATTGTTATCATTATTGTGACTGTGCTTATTAGAATGTTATTTTATGACTATTTTTTTTTTTTTGTAATTCTGATGATGTTGTTGTTGTTTGCTGTTTAAGTTTTGATTTTATTACTGTAATATGTTGTCCGGGCTTGGCCCCATGTAAGCCGCTCCGAGCCCCCATTGGGGAGATGGCGGCGGGGTATAAATAAAGATTATTATTATTACTATTATTATTAATTGTGCAAAAGCTCCCCTGACCACCACTGAAGCTTGGGCTTCCAGGCTCAGCAATGAGTGCTTCAGTAGTTATATTTATATTTTTAATGTACCAAATATACCAAATTTGTATGAAAATGTGAGTTCTATTTCCTGTGCTGGTCAATGACCGAAATAAATGATTTGACTGATTGACTGATTGAGTCCAAGATCACTCCCAAGCTGTGAACCTGTGTCTTTAGAGGGAATGTAACCTTATACCCTGTTTGGCCTTGTGACTGACCAGGAGAACCTCTGTCTTGTCTGGATTCAATTTTCATTTGTTTGCCCTCATCCAGACCATCACAGCTGCCAAGCACTGGTCCAGGACCTGAACAGCCTCCTTAGTAACAGGTGGAAAGGAGTGATAAGAGCTGTACGGAATCTGCATACAAATGACAAAGAACTCCAAAACGTCGGATGATCTCTCCCAACGACTTCATGTAGATCAGAGGTCCTCAAACTAAGACCTGGGGGCTGGATGCGGCCCTCCAAGGTCATTTACCCGGCCCTCGCTCCGGGTCGTCTGTAAAGACTCGAAAGCACACAACAACAATCCTATCTCATCAGCCAAAAGCAGGCCCACACTTCCCATTGAAATACTAATAAGTTTATATTTGTTAAAATTGTTCTTCATTTTAATTATTGTATTGTTTTTAAGGTTTTTTTTGCACTACAAATAAGATATGTGCAGTGTGCATAGGAATTCATTCATGTTTTTTTTTCAAATTATAATCCGGCCCTCCAACAGTTTGAGGGACTGTGACCTGGCCTTCTGTTTAAAACGTCTGAGGATTCCTGATGTAGATGGTACATCAGGAATCCAACATGGGAGACAATACTGAGCCCTGCGGGACCCCACAAGACAACATATCCTCTCAACTTTCCCTTCTGCGGGTTCTCTTCCCTACCTGACGTATTCCTTCGTCCGCCTCATGATGTGCAGCGTCAGGGGGTTGATGCCGGTGGGCAGCTTCTCCTCGGCCAAACTCAGCGGGATCTCCTCTCCTGTGTCAAGGTTCTTGATCATGACGCTGGCCAGGATTTCCTTTGGACCCAAGGAAGACAACCAACACTGATAAGACACTCAAGGAAATACAAGGGGTCCGTGGCCAAACTTTGTAGTTTGGAATCTGAAGGAAGAAGGATCCTCCAGAAGAGATGTCAAATGGGACACAAGAAAAAAGTAACTGCAAAATTGCTCTTATGATGGTATTTCATTTCAATCTATCACATTATAACATTATAAAACACAATTTTTGTTCCTGGGTTATCAATGTCATTTCCTAATTGGTTCTATCATAAAAACATGGAAAAGGTTTATAAAATTGCAAAAAAATCATTTCTGCAGGAGGGACATTCTGCAGTACATTTTACTCTAGTTTTCCAATGAATACCTCATTGATCCTCAACCAATTCAACCTAATCTGCCACAAAAATGATGTTTCCAGTAGAACTCCTTTCAAAGTACCATATATACTTGCATATAAGTTGAGTTTTTCAACCCTTTTTTAAGGCTGAAAAAGCCCCCCTTAGCTTATACTTGAGTCAAAGTTATTCATTATTTTACTGTTGTTGTTATTATTATTATTATTATTGCTACTATATTTATTATTTTTCTCTATTTATTATTACTTTTATTATTTTATTATTATTACATTTATTATTTTACTCTGTTATTCTTATTACATTTATTATTATACTATATTATTGTTATTATTACATTTATTATTTTACTCTATTATTATTGCATTTACTTTATTTTTATTGCATTTATTATTTAACTCGATTATTACATTATTTTACTCTTGAGTTTTGGAGTTGTAGTTCAGCTACATCCAAAGAGCACTGTGGACTCAAACAATAATGGATCTGGACCAAATTTGGCATGACAATCAATATGCCCAAATGTGAACTCTGCTGGAGTTTGGGGAAAATAGACCTTGATATTGGGAGTTGTAGTTACTGGGATTTATAGTTCACCTAGAATCAAAGGGCATTCTGAACCCCACCAAGGTTAGAATTGGGACAAACTTCCCACACAGAACCCCCATGACCAACAGAAAATACTGCGTCTTTGGCGACCCCTCTGACACCCCCTTGCGACCCCTCCGGGGGTCCTGATCCCCAGGTTGAGAAATGCTGCTTTAGAGGAACGTCAATGTTCTGACTTGTTTTCACTGCTTTTGATGCATAGCATGCACTCCCCCCAAACCTGGCCCATCAAGATGGACATTATACAAACAAGGATGAAACGAGAGCCACAACTCCCCATTCCTCGCAAGGCTACCTCATCAGTCAGCTCTCGGCCAGAGTTCGACCTGGGCCTCTGGGGCCCAACCACTTCGCTGGTGACCGTCTGTCCATCCGCTGGTTTCCCGTTCTCCTGCAATAACAGCAGAGAAAAAGGAAAGGGGATGCATTACTATTTCATTAACAACCCGGTGCTGGAAACTGGGTCACGGCCCACGGCACGTGCGATGAGGAGCCTTGCAAAAAACGACTGCCAGGCGAGAACAAAGACGAAGGCAACTCTAGAGCCATTTGCAAGATATGAGTGGCTGTGGGGTTGGACTGCTTATACAGGGGAACACTGGGACCCTCAGACAATAATAATAATAATAATAATAATAATAATAATAATAATAATAACTTTATTTGTACCCTGCTACCATCTCCCCAAGGGACTCAGTGCGGTTTACATGAGGCCGGGCCCACAGCACATCAATAAACAAAGGCGATAACAAATAGTCAATACAAAACAGTTAAAATAAACTTAAAAACAGAAAATACACAATAATCAATAAACAATAACAATAACATACAGCATTTAAAAACCTATGGCTGTGCCAAATGTAATAATTTAAAATGTAAAAATGCTGGGCATGAACAAGGTAGGGTAAACTAGGATAGGGTTTTCAGAGAAAGATGAGGGCGCGCAGACAATCCTAAATCAATATTAAAGTGCATTTGAGGACATATTGCTAAGAGTTTTCCTTATTCTGGGAAGGCACACTGGAACAACCACGTTTTCAGGCTCTTCCTAAAGACTGCCAGCGTTGGGGCATGTCTGATGCCCTTAGCGAGTGCATTCCAGAGTCGAGGGGCCACCACCGAGAAGGCCCTCTCCATCGTCCTTACCAATCGCGCCTGCAATGAAGGTGGGAGCGCGAGCAGGGCCTCTCCATATAATCGAAGAGATTGTGTGGGTTCATACACAGAAATATGGTCGTGCAGGTAGGCAGGTCCCAAACCGTTCAGGGCTTTGTAGGTAAGAACCTGCACCTTGAATTGGGACCAGAAAATGAACGGCAGCCAATGGAGCTCCTTAAACAGGAGGGTTGACCGCTCCGTGTAAGAAGCACCAGTTAGTAACCTGACTGCCGCCCGTTGTACCAATTGATTATGGTTCAAGGGCCACATCTGGCCCATTAAGGTCATTTACCAGTCCTCCACTCTAAACTTTAGATTCTTGCTCCTTAACTTTCCTTTCCTTTCCTCTCTCTATCTTCCTCTGAAACAGAAGGATCCTCTTCACCAATGGTTCCTAACCTTCCTAATGCTGCGACCTCTTAATACAGTTCCTCATGTTGTGGTGACCCCCAAACATAACATTATTTTCGTTGCTATGCAGGATGCATTTTCATTCACTGGACCAAATTTGGAACAAATACCCAATACGCCCAAATTTGAATATTGGTGCGGTTGTGGGAGTGGGGGGATGGTTGATTTTGCCATTTGGGAGTTGTAGTTGCTGGGACTTATAGCTCACCTACAATCAAAGAACATTCTAAACTCCATCAACAATGGAACTGAACCAAACTTGGCACACAGAACTCCCATGACCAACAGAAAATACCGGAAGGGTTTGGTGGAGTTGTAGTTCACCTACATCCAGAGAGCACTGTGGACTCAATCTATGATGGATCTGGACCAGTGGTTCTCAACCTTCCTAATGACACGACCCCTTAATACAGTTCCTCATGTTGTGGTGGCCCCCAACCATAAAATTCATAACTCTAATTTTGCTGCTGTTATGAATTGTAATGTAAATATGTGATATGTAGAATGTACGAGCCCGTATTTTCATTCCCTGGACCAAATTTGGCACAAATAACCAATATACCCAAATTTGAATTCTGGTGGGGTTGGGGGGAGGGATTGATTTTGTCACCTGGGAGTTGTAGTTGCTGGGATTTATAGTCACCTACAACCAGAGACCATTCTGAACAATGGAATTGAACCAAACTTGGGACACAGAACTCCCGTGACCAACAGAAAACACTAGAAGGGTTTGGTGGGCATTGACCTTGAGTTTTGGAGTTGTAGTTCACCTACATCCACGGAGCACTGTGGACTCAAACAATGATGGAACTGGACAAAACTTGGCATGAATACTCAATATGTCAAAATGTGAACACTTGTGGAGTTTGTGGAAAATAGAGCTTGGTATTTGGGAGTTGTAGTTGCTGGGATTTATAGTTCATCTACAATCAAAGAGTATTCTGAACCCCATTAACAATAGAATTGGGCCAGACTTCCCACACAGAACCCCTATGACCTGGGTTTATGTTGGGACTTACAAGACAGAAGGCATTGGGGGCCTCCATGGGGAGCCCTGGCATTTCCTCACCTGGGCAGTGACGATTTTGTCCCCACTCGTGGCGCTGGCCAGGTCCAAGGAAGGCTGTGAGTCTTTGGCCATGGAGTCCACAGACACATGAGGGCTCAGGAGGCCACCGGGAAAGGCCTCCCTTGAAACTGGGGAGGAAACAGAAGGATGTCATACAGTATTTCTTCGATTGAACTATGTAACATGATTTTTGTTCCCTGGTTATGAATGTCATTTTCTAATTATAAATAATAATAATAATAATAATAATAATAATAATAATAATAATAATAGGTACTATTATAAAATCTTAGGAAAAGTTTGTTGTTGAAGGCTTTCATGGCCAGAATCACTGGGCTGCTGTGAGTTTTCCAGGCTGTATGGCCATGTTCCAGAAGCACAAGCAGTAATAGTATTAGGGTGGAAAGAGTTTTAATTAGTTTTAATTCTGTTTGTCTTTTAATCATTACATGTAGCCCGCCCATTGTTATTGTGCGTGTGCTTATTGTAATGTTTATATTGTTATGTATGCATATGTTTTATGCTAATATGATGTTATTGTTACTGTTCGCGTTTTCGGTTTGTGTTTTGGTTTTTTCTTTATTGTAATTGTTATTTGGGCTTGGCCTCATGTAAGCTGCTCCGAGTCCTCATCGGGTAGATGGTGGTATTATTATTATTATTATTATTATTATTATTATTATTATGAAAATGAACAAAATCTGGCTACCAGTATTAAAAAACTCTAAAATTACAACAGAAAAACAACAGAGGGGAAACAATCAGGCACATCTAATCACCTCTCAACAAAAGATTGCCCCAGGCACTGCCAGGCCATTACATGCTAATCAAGGTGGTCAATTGAAACATTCACACCTAGCTCCAACAGACAAGAGTCCTTTGTCCCACCCTGGTCATTCCACAGATATATAAACCCATTTTCTTAGTTCCAACAGACCTCACTACCTCAGAGGATGCTTGCCATAGATGCAGGAGTAACGTCAGGAGGGAATGCCTCTAGAACATGGCCATATAGCGTGACAAAACCTACAACAACCCATTATTATTATTATTATTATTATTATTATTACAGTGTGAAACTCCTGTGTAAGTTTGGTGTGAGAGGAGGCTCTGCGAGAGCAAAGTTGTTTATCTGCATGAGAAAGAAGCCCAGTGTGGAAGCAAAGAAGGAAGTTTAAAGAACTTTATTTGTGCTATGGAACTCTAGTTCTTGTAAATAGTGCAACCATATTATTTCCCTACAAAGAAAAGCCTCTTAAGGAAGAAATAACATCAAACTGTGTGTTTTTCTTCTATTTATCACTTTGGGCTACTGGTCCTGGGTCACACTACTGTTAATAAGTTACTCTGCTATACATTCATGGGGAGGGTCTTTTGTTAACAAGCCCACTCACCCAACAATGACAATGTAATAGGACACGATGAGGAAAAGCTACTTGCCTTCCAGCCCGGGGCTCCTCTGGGTCTCAATCTCCAGCTCACTCTTTTTTTTCCTGGGGGGTGGGGCCGGTCGGGAGGGGGGTGGGGGCCTGGGGGGTGGTCCACCAGCTGGAGGCGGGGGCCTGGCCGGGAGGGCCTTCTTCGTGCTGGCCACAATGTCGGGCTCCATGCTCAGCTGTCGCGGGGGTTTGCTGGGTGGCACCTCTTCCTCCTCATCGCCAGCAGAGAGGTCCTTGACAGGACAGAGTTCTGCTGTAGCCAAAATGTCCACTGGATGTCCCTCCGCCTCATCATCTCCATCTACCTTTGGTCTGTGGGCCTCGCCTGGGATTTCTGTTGGAACCTCTGAGCCATTTTCAAACTCTACAAGAGGCGGTAAGGCTGTCCCCAGCTCCGTCTCATCGTCCTCGACAGCGATTTCGCTCAAAGGCGCTTCCTGGTCCCCTGACAACGTGGCTTCGGCGACCAACAGTTCGGGAATATTCTGGAGAAGGTCAGCTCCGGAAATCCACAGATTCGCCTGCGAAGAGGGCTCCGTCAGCTCCTGTCCAGGTACGGCCAAAGGGTCGTCCTCAAGCAGGTTCACTTTCTGGCTTTCTTCTATGATGTTGTCAATTATCTGAGTAGGAAAAAACTTATGTTAACAAAGTTCAAGTCAACTCAGAAGGCAACGGTGGAGGAGATCAAAACCACTTCTCAACTTCCCCAATTTTGGGGGAAAGGTAAAATTTTAATTAAGGCCCATTTGACATGACACAATAATAATAGTAGTAATAATAATAATAACAACAACAAATGGAACTCTGAAACTCTGAGGGCCTGATTCTGGCAGCCCAAAAACAAGCCATTAGAACCAATGCCATCAAAGTCAGAAATGAAAAGTCAGTGACAGATCCCAAGTGTAGACTCTGCAAGGAAGCAGATGAAACAATAGATCACATCCTCAGCTGCTGCAAGAAGACTGCACAGACAGACTACAAGCAGAGGCACAACACCATTGCTCAGATGATTCATTGGAACTTGTGCTACAAATACCATCTGCCTGCGACAAAGAACTGGTGGGATCACAAGCTGGAAAGAGTTACAGAGAATGAACATGCCAAACTTCTCTGGGACTTCCGGATTCAGACAGACCTCACAATCATGTTAAAAAACACGATCGTGTTAAGAAACAAAGTATGGATCGTCGTTGTCGCAATCCCAGGTGACAGCAGGATTGAAGAGAAACAACTGGAAAAGCTGACACAATATGAGGATTTAAAGATTGAACTGCAAAGACTCTGGCACAAACAAGTAAAGGTGGTCCCAGTGGTGATCGGCACACGGGGTGCAGTGCCTAAGGACCTTGGCCTGCACTTAAACACAATTGGTGCTGACAAAATTATCATCTGCCAGCTGCAGAAGGCCACCTTACTGGGATCTGCATGCATTATTCACCGATACATCACACAGTCCTAGACACTTGGGAAGTGTCCGACGTGTGATCCAATTCAACAGCAAGCAGAGTGATCTTGTCTGCTGCGGACTCATCTTGTGTTTCAAATAATAACAATGATTTTAGTAAGGAGACACTGAAGATTTGGTCTTCACAAGCTGTATTGTTTTTATATCACATTTTAAATGTCTGAATTGTTTTTATAATTGTTTTAACTGTATCTTTATAATTGTTATGGCATCAAATTGCTGCCGATTGTGAACCGCCTTGAGTCACCTCTGGCTGAGAAAGGCGGTATGAAAACGCGGTAAATAAATAAACTACATTTATATCCTGCCACCATCTCCCATAGTGCCTCAGGGTGGCTTACAAAATAGCAAACAAAGATGCCATATGTAAAACACACAATACATAAAATAAAATACATCAACATGAATACAATAATATATTACATAAACTAGGCATATAAATTGGATCAAACAATCTCTATTAAAATAGAATCAGTTAAAAGATCCATGTAATCTATATAGCAGCCCAGCTGAATGCACAGAATATAAACATAAAAGTGCTAAGTGATTGGCAATCAGTTACTGGTAACTGATACTCTGTTTGTGTATCAACCTGCATGTCAACAACTTAAATCAAAAAATAGTTTTCTAAGATCTACAGAGGCACTTGCTGGAACACCCCAGCAAGCGAGAATCCAAAAGTGGCAGGCTCAAACCCAGAACCTCAATCAATGGCTGATACCAAATGAGAGACTCCCCTGGGCACACAGAAGACTGGGCCACTTGGAAGGCGCTGAACAGACTGCGCTCTGGCACCACGAGATGCAGAGCCAACCTTCAGAAATGGGGCTACAAAGTGGAATCCTCGACATGCGAGTGTGGAGAAGAGCAAACCACTGACCACCTGCTGCAATGCAACCTGAGCCCTGCCACATGCACAATGGAGGACCTTCTTGCGGCAACACCAGAGGCACTCCAAGTGGCCAGATACTGGTCAATGGACATTTAACCAACTACCAGACTCACAAATGTTGTATTTTGTCTGTTTGTTTGCTTTGTTCTGTTAGAAATGTAATATAATTGACTGGTTGCCCTGACATGACAAATAAATAACCCTGAGCGAGGGCCAGGTAGATGACCTTGGAGGGCCGCATCTGGCCCCCGGGCCATAGTTTGAGTACCCCTGCTTTACACAGAGAACACCATTGCCTTAAAGGGACTTGCTTGCGTGAGCCTTCCTCCAGCCTCGTATGTTCTCCCTCACCCACCCATGCGCACCATGCTGCCATGCGCTGAGCATGCCTGCTCTCCCTTCCCCACTTGGGAGTCTCAGAAACAGCCCTCCCCTTGGCTGAGAGGCCAGCCTATCACATCAGAGGAGGGCAACACCAGAGGCACTCCAAGTGGCCAGATACTGGTCAAAGGACATCTAATCAACTACCAAGCTTGCAAACTTTGTGTTTTGTTTGTTTGTTTGTTAAAAAATGCAATACAACTGTTTGCTTTGCTCCTGACACGATAAATAAATACTGGTTACTGTCTAAAAATATTATCAAATGCCTGCTGGAAGGTGTCTAATGACAGGCAAACAAAAGGACTGGAAACTATGAATCCCTCTCATGAGTCTGGAAAAGAGAAGGTTTAGAGATGACAGGAAAGCCATGTTTAAATATTTCAAAGGAAGATGAAGCTGACTTGTTTTCCACTGCTCCAGAGCCCAAGGGTTCAACTACATTGTAGAGTTAATACAGTTTGAGACCACTTTTAACTCCCACGGCTCAGTGCCATGGACCCCTGGGAGTCATGGTTTCACAAGGTCTTTAGCCTTCTCTGTATAAGAAAGTTGGGGTCTTGCCAAACTACAGTGACCAGAACTGGAAGTTAATTTATGCTTTCAGATATACTGCCATAGTTTTGGGGGAAAGATATCCCTCAGATTTCTTTGTGTATCCGTAGTGGGAAGCTGCACCATAAAATAGCTTATGCATGATGATGAAGAATCCCCCCAAAATGTAGGAGGGCTTTTTGCGTGTAAAACCCATGCTCATGGACCCTCAGCAACCTGCACAACACACCTCTTTAGGGTCATCTTGTTTCACCTCTGGTGTTGACGCCTCACTCTCTGCTGTTTGCGGACCACTGGGCAGCTCCTAGAAATAAGCAGAAATAATAAGCAAATAATAAGGTGCTTTTTTTGTAAATATATGTAAATAAATACTATAATTAGCAAGCTTCTGACAATCAGTGTCTTAAAATTGATAAAACACAGTATTTGATTCTGATGTGAGCCATTTTAGGATTTTTTTCATGTCAGGAGCAACTTAGAATCATAGAATCAAAGAGTTGGAAGAGACCTCATGGGCCATCCAGTCCAACCCCATTCTGCCAAGAAGCAGGAATGTTGCATTCAAATCACCCCTGACAGATGGCCATCCAGCCTCTGTTTAAAAGCTTCCAAAGAAGGAGCCTCCACCACACTTCAGAGCAGAGAGTTCCACTGCTGAACGGCTCTCACAGCCAGGAAGTTCTTCCTAATGTTCAGATGGAATCTCCTTTCTTGTAGTTTGAAGCCATTGCTCCATTGTGTCCTAGTCTCCAGGGAAGCAGAAAACAAGCTTGCTCCCTCCTCCATGTGACTTCCTCTCATGTATTTATATATGGCTATCATATCTCCTCTCAGCCTTCTCTTCTTCAGGCTAAACATGCCCAGCTCTTTAAGCCACTCCTCCTAGGGCTTGTTCTCCAGACCCTTGATTATTTTAGTTGCCCTCCTCTGGACACTTTCCAGCTCGTCAATATCTCTCTTATCTCTCAATATCTCTCTAAATCCCATCAGGTTTAACCAGGTTTAATGGGAGCTGCAATCAGGTATTATTTGCCCACTTCCAACCCCATTATTTTGTCGCCCTCCCTCTGGACACATTCCAGCTTGAGAAACTGCAAGTTGCTTCTGGCATGAGAGAATTGGCTCTTTACAAGGACGTTGCCCAGGGGACACCCAGAGGTTTTGATGTTTTACCATCCTTATGGGAGGCTTCTCTCATGTCCTCGCATGGGGAGCTGGAGCTGACAGAGGGAGCTCATCCATGCTCTCCCCAGATTTGAACCTCTGACCTGTCTGCCCTCAGTCCTGCTGGCACAAGGGTTTAACCCATTGCACCACCGGGGACTCCTCTCCTCCGGATTAATGGCACTCAATGTATTGTCGAAGGCTTTCATGGCTGGAATCACTGGGTTTTAGGATATCCAATAAGGTTTTGTATTTGCTTTCTAAGGTGCCTCTGACATGCCCTTTAAGAGTGAAGTCCCTTGAATACATGAGTGGCTAGAGTGTCCATTCCATGCTCCAAGGTACATCTTCTGTTGCTGGAGCAGCATTGAGGCAAAAGCAAAGCCACCTTTCTGGCCTGAGAGGAGTACAGAGTATCTTGGCCGGCCTTTGTATGGAAGCAGACCTGGGCCTTTCTCCTCCCCGCCCTTCCCTTCCAACGCCGACCACCTCCTGCCCTACTTAATGGGAGAGATTCAGCTGCGCTCATTCAATCTCGGAGACAGCATGATAATTATGCCTCGCGTGGGAAGCACCGATGGTGCTGCCTCCGCAGGCTAACTTTAGCCCTCCGCTTCCATATCATCTCAGGCTTTTGGAAGCAAATGCTCTACCTTTGGGGAGTAGGAAGACGAGGAAGAAAAAAAAGATGCAATTGAAGACAGTTGAAGAGAAGCCGGAATCTGCTCAAGTTATGACAGGCATTGAATCCAGAGTCACGCTGGAGGCAATGCGGCTCCCAAAAGGGGGGTAAAAGGGATTTTGTAAACTATAGGCACTGAATAGGACCCAGAGGAGGAAAAACAAGTCTCCAGAAATACAATCTTATATCCTAAAAAGTCTGGTCTACTTTGAACTGCTTAACAAGGAAGTAGCAGCCAATAATGAAAGGACTAAGGCAGTGACATCTCCGGCCCATCCTCTGTTTGGATATCAGCAAGCAAGACAATGCCTTAAGTCAAGAAATAGCTTCCTAAGATCTACAGAGATACTCACAGGAACACCTCAGCAAGCAAGAGTCCAAAAGTGGCAGGCAAAAATCCAGAACCTCAATCAATGGCTGAGACCGGATGAGAGACTCTGCCCTGGACACACTGAAGACTCGGCTTGGAAAGCGCTGAACAGGCTGTGCTCTGGCACCACGAGATGCAGAGCCAACCTTAAGAAATAGGGCTACAAAGTGGAATCCTCGACATGTGAGTGTGGAGAAGAGCAAACTACAGACCACCTGCTGCAATGCAACCTGAGCCCTGCCACATGCACAATGGAGGACCTTCTTGCAGCAACACCAGAGGCACTCCAAGTGGCCAGATACTGGTCAAAGGACATTTAATCAACTACCAAGCTTGCAAACTTTGTGTTTTGTCTGTTTGTTTGTTTTGTTAAAAATGTAATACAAATGTCTGGTTGCTCCTGACACGATAAATAAATAAATAGCAAGTAAGACGATGCCTTAAATCAAAAAATAGCTTCCTAAGATCTACAGAGATACTCACAAGAACACATCAGCAAGCAAGAGTCCAAAAGTGGCAGGCAAAAACCCAGAACCTCAATCAGTGGCTAAGACTGGATGAGAGACTCTGCCCTGGACACACTGAAGACTGGGCTTGGAAAGCGCTGAACAGGCTGTGCTCTGGCACCACGAGATGCAGAGCCAACCTTAAGAAATGGGGCTACAAAGTGAGGTCTACAACCTGTGAGTGTGGAGAAGAGCAAACCACAGACCACCTACTTCAATGCGGTCTGAGCCCTGCCACATGCACAATGGAGGACCTCTTTACAGTGACGCCAGAGGCACTCCAAGTCAGGTCAGCTGTGACCAGCAGTGCTGTAGAATTTGAAGAGGCACGAGTGGAGGGCGAAAGAGAGAAACGTGCCAAGAGGAAGGCACGTCGAGCCAACCCCAATCGGGACCACTTTCCACCTGGAAACCAATGCCCTCACTGTGGGAGAAGATGCAGACCAAGCATAAGGCTCCAGAGTCACCTACTGATTCACCCCGCATACTGTACACTGACCCTGGAAGGCCATCATCTTCTGACAACGAGGGATCGCCTAAGTACTCCAAGTGGCCAGTTTCTGGTGAAAGGACATTTAGTATACACTAGCTGTCCCCTGCCATGCGTTGCTGTGGCCCAGTCTGTGAATATGTGTTTTGTGTGTCTATATATTTGTGTATATGTGTATATATGTGGTTTTGTGCATGCGTTGTAATGTTTTTTTTTGGCTTTTTAAATATATTCTGCTGTGTTTTTCAGTGTTTTTATGGGTGATGGTCACTCGTTAGCCTAATAGGTGTATTGTGTCCAAATTTGGTGTCAATTCACACATATATACACATATACACAAATATGCACACACACAGATATAAACACACACACAAAACACATATTCACAGTGGTTTTGAGCTATCTTAATCCCACAAACAAACATCACATTTTTATTTATATAGACTAGTTGTCCCCTGCCACATGTTGCTGTGGCCCAGTCCGTGTATATGTGTTTTGTGTGTGTGTTTATATATGTGTGTGTATATATATTTGTGTATATGTGTATATATGTGTGTTTGTGCATATATACTGTATATACTCAAGTTTTTCAGTCATTTTTTTAGGCTGAAAAAGTCTCCCCCGGCTTATACTCGAGTCAAGATTATATATTATTTTACTTTGTTGTTGTTATTATTACATTTATTATTTTATTATTGCTGTTATTATTACATTTATTATTTTACTCTATTATTGTTATTGTTACATGTATTATTTTACTGGATTGTTATTACTTTATTCATTATTATTATTATTATTATTATTTTACGCTATTATTATTGGAAGGATATGTAAGCATATTTACATTGAAGAAGGTTAGAATAATGATTTAATCAGAGTTGAACAGTCTTATCTTGAATTATAGTTTTATGTAAATATTCAAAAACATTTAACCTACTGATGCCTAAATTAATATAATTTTATTGGTATCTATTTTTATTTTGACATTTACTAGTAGCTGCTGCATTTCCCACCCTCAGCTTATTCTCGAGTCAATACTTTTTCCCAGTTTTTTGTGGTAAAATTGAGTGCCTTGGCTTATATTCGAGTCGGCTTATATTCGAGTATATACGGTGTGTATGCGTGTGTGTGTACACACACACACACACACGCACACACATATATATATGGTTTTTTGCATGCGTTGTAATGTATTTTTTTTGGCTTTTTAAGTATCTTCTGCTGTGTTTTTCAGTGTTTTTATGAGTGATAGTCACTCGTTGGCCTGATACGTGTATTGTGTCCAAATTTGGTGTTAATTCCTCCAGTTGTTTTTGAGTTATGCTAATCCCACAAACGAACATTACATTTTTATTTATATAGATTTAGTACTTTGTGTTTGAAATGCATTATAACTGTGCCTTCAACTCGCTTCTGACACAATAAATAAATAAAATTACTGCTTAACAACTGATGTTTATCTAGTTTGCATTAAGCATCAATTGAGTATCCTTTATCTTAGCTTTTCAATGACAGGAAAAACCCCATTGGGATCAGGCCAGCTGCTTGCCTGGGACAAACATTGACACGAAGAGACGTACCTTTGGTACAGAGGGCACTCTGACTTTGGTTGGCGACCTGTTGGAAAGGAAAAAAGAAAACACAAGGCGTTGCAAGGTCAGATAAAAACACAAAGCCACTCAAAACAATGTAAAACCTCTTAACAGTCCAGAAAGCAACCAGCAGCCATCCTTCCCTGTTGTCCTCCAGGGCAGGAGAGTTCAAAAAACACAACAACCAGCAGCCTTGGCAGAAAGTATGACAGCAGGAAAGAGCAGAAAGCAGACAAAATGGGTAGATCAATATGGAGCAGTGGTTCCCAACCTGTGGTCTGTGGACCACCAGTGGTCTGCAAGAACTAAAATATGGTCCGCAGCCTCACCGTTACTACACTGTTGTAAGAAGAGCGACTGGTCTTGCAAAACCCTCTTATAGTGCCAAGGCTTTTAAAATATGGTTTTCTGTGGGTGTGCAGATGGCAATTACTGGGTGGCATATGTTCTGTATCAAAAACTAGAGCTGATGTGGTCTATCCAATGCAATTTTCTGAATCAGCACCCCAAATAACCAAACTGAATTTAAAGTTGACCAAAAACCGATTTGTAACCCTTTGGTACTATTGTTGGAGAGTGTGGTTCATGGTCAAAAAAAGGTTGGGAACCACTGATATAGAGATCCACTTTGGATATTCTGGACATCTTTCCCACTCAGAACTTGGCTTCCAAGGAAATTGGCTATTAAAGACATGGCAGCACTGTATTATATTTGCACAGGTGAATTCCTTAAGATAGTGGCAGATTAGCACACAACTCCTCTGCTGCACCAGCTCCACTGGCTGCCGATTTGCTACCGGGCTCAATTCAAAGTGCTGGCGTTGGCCTTTAAAGCCCTAAACGGTTCTGGCCTAACCTACCTATCCGAACGTATCTCGGCCTATCAGCCCACCAGGACCCTAAGATCTTCTGGGGAGGCCTTGCTCTCTATCCCGCCTGCTTCACAGGTGCGGCTGGCGGGGACAAGAGACAGGGCCTTTTCTGTGGTGGCCCCTCGGCTCTGGAACGCCCTTCCCATGGAGGTAAGATCAGCCTCCTCGCTGATGGTATTCCGAAGAAGACTAAAAACTTGGATGTTCAAGCAGGCATTTGGTTAATTCGGTGCAATGAATGTGTTGATTACGGATTGGTAATATGGATGATGAAATTGGACCAGGATTTTAGTTAGGAGATGTATTGGGTTGTGATTTACATGTAATATTGTGTATTATGTTTTTATGGTTTTAATTGTATACTGTGCACTGTATATTTTGTTGTAAACCGCGTTGAGTCGCCAGTTAGGCTGAGAAACGGCGGTATACAAGGACAGTAAATAAATAAATAAATAAATAAATAAGTCTCTAATGTGCAATACAGTAGTCTTGTTTATCCAACATAAATGGCCCAGCAGAATGTTGGATAAGCGAAAATGTTGGATAATAAGGAGTGATTAAGGAAAAGCCTATTAAATGTCAAATTACATTATGATTTTACAAATTAAACACCAAAACATCATGTTTTACAATAATTTGACAGAAAAAGCAGTTCAATACACGGTAACGTTATGTAGTAATTACTGTATTTGCAAATTTAGAACCAAAACATCGCAATGTATTGATCTGGGCAGGAGGGAGACTGTGTTAGATAATACAGAACATTGGATGAATGAAGGACGGATAAGCGAGACTCTACTGTACTTTCTAACAGACGGTAACATTCCCTGAACCTTTTGAGAGGTAACTTCCAGCAACTACTGTACAGGGCTCTGCATTTATTCACACACACTCAAGAAATGTACTTTGCAAGCACAGATGCCGAGCTGTCAACATTTGATCAGAAGACGACAGTTTTAACATCTAACTGCAATGTGGAACTGATAAATTAAACCTGTGTTTGATGTTTTTGGCTTGGAAATTAATATTAATGGAGTGGTGCTTGTGCCTTTGATTGCTGCAAAAGTGGAGGGACACCTGTCCATCTATCTGTCTATCCATTCTATCTTTCTATCAGTCAGTCTGTCTGTCTGTCCGTCCATCAATCAATCCTATCAATTTATCCATTCCATCCTATCTATATCTATTCCATTTATCGTTCTATTCATCCATGCTATCTACCTATCCATCCATCCATCCTATTTATCTATCCATCCTGTCTGTCTGTCTATCTATCTTCCATCCATCTAGCCTATCAATCTATACAATCTATCCATTTATCCATTCCATTCATCCTCTCTATCCACTCCATCTACCCATCCATCCATTCTATCTATTACTCTATCAATCCTATCTATCTATCAATCCATCCATATCTACAGCAGTCTTGCTTATCCAACGTTCGCTCATCCAACGTTCTGTATTATCCAACACAATCTGCCTCCTGCCCGGATCCAGAGCAATTTCAATACATTGTGATGTTTTGGTGCTAAATTCGTACATACAGTAATTACTACATAACGTTACCGCGTATTGAACTTTTTCTGTTGATTTGTTGTGAAACATGATGTTTTGGTGCTTAATTTGTAAAATCATAACGTAATTTGACGTTTAACAGGCTTTTCCTTAATCCCTCCTTATTATCCAACATTTTTGCTTATTCAGCGTTTCGCAAGCCTGTTATGTTGGATAAGCGAGACTCTATTTATTATCTATCTACTACAGTGGTTCTCAACCTTCCTAATACCTTCCTAATACAGTTCCTCATGTTGTGGTGACCCCCAAACATAAAATTATTTTTGTTGCTACTTTTACTACTGTTATGAATGTTAATATCTGATATGCAGGATTTACTTTTATTGTTACAAATTGAACATACTTAAAGCATAGAGATTCATCACAAAAACAATATGCTTGGGGGAGTATGGAC
Organism: Anolis sagrei; assembly: GCF_037176765.1. Lineage (NCBI taxonomy): Eukaryota > Metazoa > Chordata > Lepidosauria > Squamata > Anolidae > Anolis > Anolis sagrei. The sequence goes on along the minus strand of NC_090030.1, from coordinate 23,010,900 downwards.
AATGGATGATGGGATTTGCAATACCTTCAACTGATTCAGCTCTGACTTCCACATACCACTGAGAGCCCCACGTATTATAGATCTGGGCCAAACTTGGAACAGAGAACCCCCATGACCAACAGAAAACGCAGGAGGGGTTTGGGAGGAATTGACAGTGATTTAGGGGAGACATCTTGAGCTCATCACTTGTTTGGGTATCAGCCAGCACGTCAACGACTTAAATCAAGAAATAGTTTTCTTAGATCTATAGAGACACTCGCCGGAACACCTCAGCAAGCGAGAGTCCAAAAGTGGCAGGCTCAATCCCAGAACCTCAATCCGTGGCTGATGCCAAATGAGAGACTCCTCCCTGGGCACACAGAAGACTGGGCGACTTGGAAGGCGCTGAAGAGACTGCGCTCTGGCACCACGAGATGCAGAGCCAATCTTAAGAAATGGGGCTACAAAGTTGAATCCACGACATGCGAGTGTGGAGAAGAGCAAACCACTGACCACCTGCTGCAATGCAACCTGAGCCCAGCCACATGCACAATGGAGGACCTTCTTGCAGCAACACCAGAGGCACTCCAAGTGGCCAGATACTGGTCAAAGGACATTTAATCAGCTACCAAGTTTGCAAAATTTGTGGGGTTTTTTTTATCTGTTTGTTTGTTTTGTTCTGTTAGAAATGTAATACAATGTTCTGGTTGCGGATGACATGATAAATAAATAAAATAGGGGAGATGTAGTTCACTTACATCCGGAGAGCATTGTGAACCGAAACAACTATGGATCAGGACCAAACTTGGCAGGAATACCAAGGAAGGAGGAGAGCAAGACTCGCTGCTGTCGCCGCTGTCCCGCGCTCCTCTCGCTGCTCTTCCCGGCTTCCACCAGAAGTGGAGGCCTTGAAGGGTAGCGAGAGGAGCGTGGGGCAGGGCAGCCACACCAAGGCATGCCTTCCTTCTTCCCCTCCAGGGTCTTCTTCCTCCTCCTCTCTGTTTGGAGTGCCCAAATGGCCAATCGACCCCTCTGGGGGTTGTGACCCCCAGGTTGAGAACCGCTGATCTACTATCTTATCCAATCTTATCCCTTTATCCTATCCTATCCTAGTCTATCTATCTATCTATCTATCTATCTATCTATCTATCTATCTATCTATCTATCTATCAGTCATCTATCCATCCATCTATCCACACATCCATCCATCGCTGGGTGATACTACCAGGGATAATGGGCTTCTCAGTGACCCCTTCATTGTCCATAGGAAGGCAGATGCCAAAGAGGAGGCTCTCTCTCTCTCTCAAAGGCTTCATTTCCTTCAAAACCTTGCTTTTTATAGCTTTTGACGCAGCCACAGAGTCTTGTTGCTCGTATTTGGACGGGATGCAAGCCTTATTGATCCCTTCCGAAAGTCAGGTCAAAATACCTCCCGGATTGATTGCCCTTGCAGCCAATCTTTTTATAGACTCACCGCTGCTTTATTTATAAACCTATTTTGCATATTGGATTGAATTTAAAAAAACAACACACACACAATAAACTAAGAATGTTTGAAACTGGGGAGGACTCAGGCAAGTCATGTGTTCCTGGACTGAAGCTCCCAGCATTCCCTGCAGAAGGATGCTAGGAACTGAAGTGCAATATCTGAAGGGCAGCATTTGTTGAGTCTCACCTGTTTGAAACACAAGATCAAAAAAAGCAAGCTGAAACAGATTCAAGCTAAGAAGCTCACAAGTTATGGGATGGGCAAGTCTTCCAGCACCCAGCTCTGTAACATCTATTCCCATTAATCTAAGAGGACAAGGATTGTGGGGTCTTGCGTTTCCACCCTTTCATCTTTCCCTCGTTCTCCTTCCTTCCTTCCCTTTTGTCTGTCCTTCCAACTCTTTTTCCATCCTCTTTCCCTCCTTCTTTCACCTTCCACCCTTTTGTCCTTCCTTCCCTCTTTCCTCCCTCCTTTTTTCTCCTTCCTTCTTTTTTGTCTTTCCAACCTTCTCTCTTTCCTCCCCCTTTCTCCTTCCACCCTTTCGTCCTTCCTTCCATCTTCCTCCCTCCCTCTTTCTCCTTCCATCCTTTCTTCCGTCTCTCTTTCCTTCCTCCTTCCCTTACACACTTTTGTCTGTCCTTTCCCTTTGCCTTTTCTTTCTTCTCTCTTTCCTTCCTCCTTACCTCCCTCCTTTCCCCCTCTTTCGCCTTCCATCCTTTCTTCTGTCTCTCTTTCCTCCCTCCTTCCCTCTTTCTCCTTCCTTCTTTTTCGTCTTTCCTACCTTCTCTCTTTCCTCCCTTTTTCTTCTTCTATCCTTTCGTCCTTCCATTTTTTCTCCCTCCCTCTTTCTCCTTCCATCCTTTCTTCCGTCTCTCTTTCCTTCCTCCTTCCCTTACACACTTTTGTCCGTCCTTTTCTTCCTTCTCTCTTTACCTCCCTCTTTTCCCCCCCTTTCACCTTCCATCCTTTCTTCCGTCTCTTTCCTCCCTCCTTCCCTCTTTCTCCTTCCTTCTTTTTGTCATTCCTCCCTTCCTCTTTCTTCTTACACCCTTTCTTATTTCCATCTTTCCTCCCTCCCTCTTTCTCCTTCCATCCTTTATCCGTCTCTTTCCTTCCTCCTTCCCTTACACACTTTTGTCTGTTCTTTCCCTTTCCCTTTTCTTTCTTCTCTCTTTCCTTCCTCCTTACCTCCCTCCTTTCCCCCTCTTTCGCCTTCCATCCTTTCTTCTGTCTCTCTTTCCTCCCTCCTTCCCTCTTTCTCCTTCCTTCTTTTTCGTCTTTCCTACCTTCTCTCTTTCCTCCCTCCCTTTTTCTTCTTCTATCCTTTCGTCCTTCCATTTTTTCTCCCTCCCTTTTTCTCCTTCCATCCTTTCCTCCGTCTCTCTTTCCTTCCTCCTTCCCTTACACACTTTTGTCCATCCTTTCCCTTTCCCTTTTCTTCCTTCTCTCTTTCCTTCCTCTTTACCTCCCTCCTTTCCCCCTCTTTCACCTTCCATCCTTTCTTCCGTCTCTTTCCTCCCTCCTTCCCTCTTTCTCCTTCCTTCTTTTTGTCTTTCCTCCCTCCCTCTTTCTTCTTACACCCTTTCTTATTTCCATCTTTCCTCCCTCCCTCTTTCTCCTTCCATCCTTTCTTCCGTCTCTCTTTCCTTCCTCCTTCCCTTACACACTTTTGTCTGTTCTTTGCCTTTCCCTTTTCTTTCTTCTCTCTTTCCTTCCTCCTTACCTCCCTCCTTTCCCCCTCTTTCACCTTCCATCCTTTCTTCCGTCTCTTTCCTCCCTCCTTCCCTCTTTCTCCTTCCTTCTTTTTGTCTTTCCTCCCTCCCTCTTTCTTCTTACACCCTTTCTTATTTCCATCTTTCCTCCCTCCCTCTTTCTCCTTCCATCCTTTCTTCCGTCTCTCTTTCCTTCCTCCTTCCCTTACACACTTTTGTCTGTTCTTTGCCTTTCCCTTTTCTTTCTTCTCTCTTTCCTTCCTCCTTACCTCCCTCCTTTCCCCCTCTTTCGCCTTCCATCCTTTTTTCTGTCTCTCTTTCCTCCCTCCTTCCCTCTTTCTCCTTCCTTCTTTTTCGTCTTTCCTACCGTCTCTCTTTCCTCCCTCCCTTTTTCTTCTTCTATCCTTTCGTCCTTCCATTTTTCTCCCTCCCTCTTTCTCCTTCCATCCTTTCTTCCGTCTCTTTCCTTCCTCCTTCCCTTACACACTTTTGTCCATCATTTCCCTTTGCCTTTTCTTCCTTCTCTCTTTCCTTCCTCTTTACCTCCCTCCTTTCCCCCTCTTTCACCTTCCATCCTTTCTTCCATCTCTTTCCTCCCTCCTTCCCTCTTTCTCCTTCCTTCTTTTTGTCTTTCCTCTCTCCCTTTTTCTTCTTACACCCTTTCTTATTTCCATCTTTCCTCCCTCTTTTTCCCTCCATCCTTTCTTCCGTCTCTTTCCTTCCCTTACACACCTTTGTCCGTCCTTTCCCTTTGCCTTTTCTTCCTTCTCTCTTTCCTTCCTCCTTACCCCCTCCTTCTCCTTCGATTCCTCCCTTTCCTTCCTTCCTTCTCTCCTTTCTTCCACTGCCGGGCAGCCAGTCCTCTTAGCAGGATGTGCTAGCATGCGGCCTCCAAGTTAGAAAGTTTACCCATGCTTGTTCCAGATCAATTGCATTTAAACCCAATAGCCAATCACCTCTATCTATCTAACTTTCACCATGCATCACGTTCCAAAGGCAAACAAAAGCAGACCAAAGAGAGTGCCTTTTATCTCCTTTCCAAACAATCCTATTACACCAAAATGCAAATATAAGGGCCATGACAAATTTCCAGTCTTGTGGCCACTCTTTTGTCATCTCCCTTTCCATGCCAGGCCATCAAGAAGAGTCAACAGAGGACTTCCTTTATCCTCCAAGGACTAAAAGCAGAAGGAGACTCAGAACAAAATCGTATTGATTCGAGCCTCATGCACCATCAAATCAAATCTTCTCTATGAGGAATAAGCAGGGCGAGATTCTCCATGACTCTATGGTAGCGTTTCTCAACCTGGGGGTCAGGACCCCTGGTGGGGGGGGGGTCACAAGGTGGTGTCAGAGAGGTCCACCAGAAAACACAGTATTTTCTGATGGTCATGGGGGTTCTGTGTGGGAAGTTTGGCCCAATTCTATCGTTGGTGGGGTTCAGAACGCTCTTTGATTATAGGCGAACTATAAATCCCAGTAACTACAACTCCCAAATGTCAAGATAGAATCATAGAATCAAAGAGTTGGAAGAGACCTCATGGGCCATCCAGTCCAACCCCCTGCCAAGGAGGAAAATAAACTGTACCATTTGGGAGTTGTAGTTGCTGGATCTATCTCCAAACTCCACCAATGTTCACACTTGGGCATATGGAGTATTCGTGCCATGTTTGGTCCAGATCGATCATTGTTTGAGTTCACAGTGCCCTCTTGATGTAGGTGAACTACAACTCCAAAACTCAAGGCCAACGCCCACCAAACCCTTCCAGTGTTTTCTGTTGGTCATAAGAGCTGTGTGTGCCAAGTTTGGTCATTTCCATCGTTGGTGGAGTTCAGAATGCTCTTTGATTGTAGGTGAACTACAAATCCCAGCAACTACAACTCCCAAATGGTAAGGTCTATTTTCCCCAAACTCCACCAGTTTTCACATTTGGGCATATGGAGTATTGGTGCCAAGCTTGGTCCTGATCCATCAGTTTGTCTCCACAGTGCTCTCTGGATGTAGGTGAAATACAACTCCAAATCTTAAGACCAACGCATAGCAAACCCTTCCAGTATTTTCTGTTGATTATGAGAGTTCTGTGTAGCAGGTTGGGTTCATTTCCATTGTTGGTGGAGTTCAGAATGCTCTTTGATTGTAGGTGAACTACAAATCCCAGCAACTACAACTTCCAAATGACAAAATCAATCCCCACCCCGACGGTATTCAAATTTGGGTGCATCGGATATTTGTGCCAAATGTGTTCCAGTGAATGAAAATACATCCTGCATATCGGATATTTACATTACGATTCATAACAGTAGCAAAATGACAGTTATGAAGTAGCAACAAAAAAAAGTTATAGTTGGGGGTCAGCACAACATGAGGAACTGTACTAAGGGGCTGTGGCATTAGGAAAGCTGAGAAACACTGGCCTAGAGAGAAGGCATATTTTGATGCAGGTAACTGAAACTGAAGATACTGATCCCACAAATGTGATGTGGTCGATGTAGGTAAGGTAAAGCTTTTCCTGACATTAAGTCCAGTCGTGTCCGACTCTGGAGGGTGGTGCTCATCTCCATTTCTAAGCCGAAGAGCCGGCGTTGTCCATAGACACCTCCAAGGTCATGTGGCTGGCATGACTGCATGGAGCGCCGTTACCTTCCTGTAGACCTATTGATCTACTCACATTTGCATGTTTTCGAACTGCTAGGCTGGCAGAAGCTGGGGCTGACAGCGGGCTCCAACTGATGTATGTATGCATATATATTATATCTATATAAATAAAAATGTAATGCTCGTTTGTGGTATTCACAGAACTCAAAAACCACTGGACAAATTGACACCAAATTTGGACACAAGACACCTAACAACCCAATGTATGTCCTTCACTCCAAAAAGTTGATTTTGTCATTTGGGAGTTGTAGTTGCTGGGATTTATAGCTAACCTATAATCAAAGAGCATTCTGAACCCCACCAATGATGGAATTGAACCAAACGTGGCACACAGAACTCCCATGACCAACAGAAAATACTGGAAGGGTTTGGTGGGCATTGAGCTTGAGTTTTGGAGTTGTAGTTCACCTACATCTAGAGAGCACTTTGGACTCAAACAATGATGGATCTGGACCAAACTCTACATGAATACTCATATGCCCAAATGTGAACACTGGTGGAGTTTGGGGAAAATATAATCTTGACATTTGGGAATTGTAGTTGCTGAGATTTATAGTTCACCTACAATCACAGAGCATTCTGAACCCCACCAACGATAGAATTGGGCCAAACCTCCCACACAGAACCCCCATGTGGGCCACAGCAATGCCTGGCAGGGGATGGCTAGTAAACATTAAAACACTTTATTAAAATCACGCAGTCCAAGGACATAGTCAAAAGCTATTCCGGTTGTTATTGCACATGATTCCACTTCCTGTCTTGCTGAAGGAAGATGGACTAGATGCCCTTTGAGGGTCTCTCTTCCAGTGGAATCTCCTTTTTTTGGAGGTTTTTGAACTAAGGCCGGATGATCGTCCATTGGGAGGAGTTTGACTGTGCCATCATGCATGGCTGAATGGGGATGGACTGGATCTCTTTGGGGGTCTCTTCTAATTCTGTGCTTCCCACCATGGGCCTCTCGCCACCCACCTTCTCTAGGATTCCACAGCATCGAGCAATTGCAATTAAAAGTGGTGTCAAACTGCATTAATTTTGCAATGCAGTTTGGCCCAAAACAGTTGTTTTTGCAAGTCCAGAGCAGCTGTTTCCTCCATCTGGAGTGGATTCAAAGTAGTTTCTCTTTCTGTGTGGATATCAAAGTGTTGAGTGTCTCTAGCCAAGCAGAAACTCCCCTTTTGGCTTTTTCTCCTTCCATGAAGTACATCAGCAGAGATCCGCACTCTCTTTTAATTTTTTTCCGTGTTCTGTGCTTAAAACAAAAAGCAACCAGATTGTAACTCAAGAAACTCCATTGCAACTTTACAGGCGTAACCACCTCTCTTCCTGCAAAGCTGTTCGGCCTTGTTTGCTTTCTTTATCACATTTTTCTCCTTCCCAGTTGCCACAAAACAGCTAATGAAAACATTTATTGAAGTAAACTAGCCATTCGCTGCCATGCGTTGCTGTGGCCCAGTCTGTGTATATGGGTTTTGTGTGTGTATATATGTATATGTGTGTCTGTATATATATTTGTGTATATATGTGTGTTGGTTTATATATGATTTTGTGCATGATTTTGTGCATGCGTTGTAATGTATTGTTTGTTTTTTGGCTTTTTAAGTCTCTTCCGCTGTGTTTTTCAGTGTTTTTATGAGTGGTCACTCGTTGGCCCTTTCAAATCTATGATACTATATATCTCTGTGTGTGAATCATCTATATATCATCTATATATATAAAAAATTGCAACAGCAAAAACAGCAGAGAGAAAAACAGGCAGGGACATGTAATCACCTTGCAAGAAGAGTTTGCTCCAGGCACAGTCAGCCCATTGTATGCTAATCAAGATGGTCAGTTGAAAGATTCACACCTAGCCCAACTTACAAAAGCCCTTTGTCTCACCCTGGTCATTCCACAGATATATAAACCCCTTTTTTTCCCAGTTCCAGCAGACCTCACCTCTGAGGATGCTTGCCATAGATGCAGGCGAAACGTCAGGAGAAATGCCTCTAGAACATGGCCATATAGCCCGAAAAAACCCACAAGAACTATATAAAAATGCTCTGGTCATAATGAGTACCTTAAAAACCAAAGAACTAATGAACGAAATCACACCAAATTTGGCAACAAAACGTCTCACAACACAAGGAGTGACCATCACTCAAAAAATTATGATTTTGTTATTTGGGAGTTGTAGTTGCTGGGATTTATAGTTCACCTACAATTAAAAAGCATTCTGAACTCCATCAACGATGGAATTTAACCAAACGTGGCACACACAACTCCCATGACCAACAGAAAATACTGGAAGGGTTTGGTGGGCACTGACCTTGAGTTTTGGAGTTGTAGTTCACCTACATCTAGAGAGCACTGTGGACTCAAACAATGATGGATCTGGACCAAATTTGGCACAAACACTCAATACGCCCAAATATGAACACAGATGGAGTTTGGGGGAAACAGACCTTGACATTTGGGAGTTGTAGTCACTGGGATTCACAGTTCACCTACAATCAAAGAGCATTCGGAACCCCATGAACGACAGAATCAGAGCAAACTTCTCACACTGAACCCCCATGACCAACAGAAAATACTTAAGTCCATCGAGTCCAACTTCCTTCACTGGGGCAAGAAAACGTAAACAAACCCCTCCTGACAAAGAGCCATCTAGCCATAGATATAGATCAGTGTTTCTCAACCTTCCGATTGCCGCAACCCCTTAATAGATTTTCTCATGTTGTGCTGACCCCCAACCATAACATTATTTTCGTTGCTGCGTCATAACTGTAATTTTGCTACTGTTATGAATTGTAATGTAAATATCCAATGTGTAGGATTATTTTCATTCACTGGAACACATTTGGCACACATACCCAAAACACCCAAATTTGAATACTACTGGGATTGGGTGAGAGCTTGATTGTGACATTTGGGAGTTGTAGTTGCTTTCATTTATAGTTCACCTACAATCAAAGAGCATTCTGAACTTCACCAATGGTACAATTGAACCAAACTTGGCACAAAGAACTCCCATGATCAACAGAAAATACTTGAAGGGTTTGATGGCCATTGACCTTGAGTTTTGGAGTTGCAGTTCACCTACATCCAGAGAGCACTGGGAACTCAAACAGTGATGGAACTGGACCAAACTTGGCAAGAATACTCAATATGCCCAAATGTAAACAATGGTGGCATTTGGGGAAAATAGACTTTGATATTTGGGAGTTGTAGTTGCTGGGATTTATAGTTCACCTACAATCAAAGAGCATTCTGAACTCCACCAACGATGGAATTGAACCAATCTTTGCATGCAGGACTCCCATGACCAACAGAAAACACTAGAAGGGTTTGGTGGACATTGACCTTGAGTTTGAGAGTTGTAGTTCACTTACATTCAGAGAGAACTGTGGACTCAAACAATCATGGATCTGGACCAAACTTGTCACAAATATTCCATCTGCCCAAATATGCACACAAATGGAATTTGGGAGAACTAGACCTTGACATTTTGGAGTTGTAGTTACTGGGATTTATAATTCACCTAAAATCAAAGAGCATTCTTGTGTGTTGTTGTTTATATGTGATTTATATTAATTTGTATTGTATTATATTGTTTATTAATTTGTATTGTATTGTATTGCACTGTTTATTGTACTGTTTATTGCTTTCCTGTTTTATTGATATGTTGTTGGGCTTGGCCTCATATAAGCCGCTCCGAGTCCCTTGCAGAGATGGTGGCGGGGTATAAATAAAGTATTATTATTATTATTATTATTATTAGAATTATTCTGAACCCCACGAATGACAGAATTGGGGCAAACTTCCCACACAGAACCCCTATGACCAACAGAAAATACTTAAGGCCATCCAGCCCAACTCTCTTCATCAGGGCAAGAAAACGTAATCAAAGCCCTCCTGACAAAGAGCCATCCAGCCATAGATATAGAAAGATATGATCCACACACACAGATATAGTATCATAGATTTGAAAGGGACCCCTAAAGAAGGACAAGTATATCTTGCATGTTCCAGAGTAGGCAAACCAGTCAATCTCCACACCAACAGTGACAAAGAAACAACAAAAAATGCTGTTTATCCACAAACATAAAGAAATTACATATATTAGAAACCAACACTTTCTCATTACTTTATTTTCCAGATCAGTAAACTGGGCCACAGCAAAACATGGCAGGGGTCAGCTAGATGCACTATAAACACATACACACAAGCGTTGTACAGCATAGGGAAAAGTGAACACCGCTATGGGGTTTGTTTTGCTGTCTGTGACCCTGTACAAAAGATTCCACCTCACTATTTGTCTCTGTGAGAATTTGAGAAATGTGGTTTGTTGTGAAAACAAGGACTGGGGATAAAAGGCTTCAGTGGAGACTCCTTTCCCCCAGGATAATAATTCTTTCAGGAGTGAATTTCCCTTCCGAGGAGTAGATTCCTTTCACTTCCTGTCGTCACAGCCCCATTCTTAACTAGGAGTTGGATGCAAGTCGGATGTCTGTAATGTGGGAAATGTGTGTATCATCTGTCTGGGAGTCCAGTGGAGTCTCCTTTTCTGGAGGTCTCTGAACTGAGGTTGGATGGCCATCTGTGGGGAGGGCTTTGACAGTGCCTTCCAGGCAGCCTTTGTTTGCTTTCTGAATGAGACAAATGAGCTTGAGCTACAAAAACACACACTACTGCTGGTCACACTCTCCCAGCCTCAGAGGACATAATTATTACACTATGTAGCAAAACACAATACAATTTAATAACAAATTGTTATTAAATTGAATTAAATGTTGAAAGTATTACAAAAATCACAAATAAAATCAATTTAAAAAAAAGAAAGCTGCAATCTGTATTGACGTCTTTAATCCGGATTAGCCTTAATCCGAATTGCACCTCCCCCCCCCCCATTCACTTTCAGAGGATCCATGAGAAGAGAGGCAATAGTTCGTTTGCTTGTTAAAAAGGGGGGAGGAAAGTTCCAATCCGGATTGAGGTCTTTAATCCGGATTAGCCTTAATCCGGATTGCACCCCCCCCCATTCATATTCAGAGGCTACATGGCAAGAGAGGCAATAGTTTGTTTGCTTGTTTAAAAAGAGGGGAGGAAAGTTTTAATCCGGATTGAGGTCTTTAATCCGGATTACCCTTAATCCGGATTGCACTTTTTCCCTCCCCTTTTCCTATCCAGAGGCTCCATGACATGAGAGACAATTGTTTTGTTTGTTTAAAAGAGAGAAAAAAATTCCACATTGAGATCTTTAATCCGAATTAGCCTTAATCTGGATTTGGAGCTTCCCCCCAATCCAGATTTAGTGGCTCAATGTTGTTTTTTGTATTTACTTTAGAAAACAAAAAGCTCCAATCTGGATTGAGGTGTTTGAACGGGATTAGCTTTAGTTTTGTTTGTCCAGATGGAGGTGTTTAATCCGGATTAGCCTTATTCTGGATTTTGAGCTCCTCCCCCATTTGGATTTATTGGCTCAATGTTGTTTTATGTATTTACTTTAGAAAACGAAAAGCTGCAATCTGGATTGAGGTGTTTGAACGGGATTAGCCTTAGTTTTGCTTGTCCAGATGGAGGTGTTTAATCCGGATTAGCCTTCGTCTAGATTTGGAGCCCCCCCCCCCAATTCGGATTTAGTGGCTCAATGTTGTTTTCTGTATTTACTTTAGAAAACGAAAAGCTGCAATCTGGATTGAGGTGTTTGATCCGGATTAGTCTTAGTTTTGTCCAGATGGAGGTGTTTAATCCGGATTAGTCTTATTCTGGATTTGGAGTTCCCCCCAATCCGGATTTACAGGCTCAACGTTGTTTTTTGGGTTTCCTTTAGAAAAAGAAAAGCTCCAATCTGGTTTGAACGGGATTAGTCTTAGTTCAGTTTGTCCAGATGGAGGTGGTGTTTAATCCGGATTACCCTTAATCTGGATTGGAGCTCCCCCCACCCCCCAATCTGAATCCAGCGGCTCAATGAAGAGGGAGTCAATAGTTGTTATATATATATTTTTTAAAAGCTCTAATCCGGATTAAAGATAATCCGGATTAAGGTCTTTTCCACGCAGCTCTGGGCCGGAGAATGAGATTTGGGGGGAGTGGGGGGTTGGGTTCGCTCCCCGTCGTGGATAGCCAGCTTTAATCCGGATTAAGGCACCCCCAATCCGGATTAAGCGGGAATATAAATAAACAAACAACTCCAAGAGCCCAACTCACGGGGAAGGGTGGGCGACGTCCTCGGCGGCGTCGTAGAAGAGCTCCTCGGGGTCTGAGTCGGAGGCCATCCCCGGGAAGGAAGGAGGAAGGAAGGGAGGAAGGAAGGAGCCAGGAAGGAGGAGAAGGAGCAGCAGCGGCAGCCGCGCAGAGCGGGTCGGGCCTGGCCCCCAAATCTCGCGAGAGGAAGGAAGGAAGGAAGGCGGGGCGGGGCCACCGGAGCCCCGAGAAAAGGAGGAGGGGGGAAAAAGCAACAGCACCAAGAGGGTTGGGAAGAGTCACTCGCACGCATCACTTCCGGCTCCCAATCGCTGGGTAAGAGGTGGAAGCCAAGGAATCCTATATGCATGCAAAAACATACATAGATGCATGTGCATGTAGATCATATATTAGTTGTTGTTGTTCTTTCCTTCAATTTTTTTAGTAACCTCATGGACCATACAGGGAAAACCAACTGATCCCTAATCCATCTAAAACACAGATTTGTGCTTTTCACCATAAGAACAGACAAGTATCTCAAGCTCTGAGGATGACCTGGGAAGGAATCCCACTGGAGCATTGCAGCACACCCAAATACCTGGGAGTCACTCTGGACCAGGGGTCCTCAAACTAAGACCCGAGGGCCAGATGTGGCCCTCCAAGGTCATTTACCCGGCCCTTGCTCAGGGTCAACCTAAGTCTGAAATGGCTTGAAAGCACACAATAACAACAACAACAATCCTATCTCATCAGCCAAAAGCAGGCCCACACTTCCCATTGAAATACTAATAAGTTTGTATTTGTGAAATTGTTCTTCATTTTAATTGTTGTTCATTCGTTCAGTCGTCTCCAACTCTTCGTGACCTCATGGACCAGCCCACGCCAGAGCTCCCTGTCGGCCGTTACCACCCCCAGCTCCCTCAAGGTCAGTCCAGTCACTTCAAGGATGCCATCCATCCATCTTGCCCTTGGTCGGCCCCTCTTCCTTTTGCCTTCCACTTTCCCCAGCATAATTGTCTTCTCTAGGCTTTCCTGTCTCCTCATGATGTGGCCAAAGTACTTCAACTTTGTCTCTAGTCTCCTTCCCTCCAGTGAGCAGCCGGGCTTTATTTCCTGGAGGATGGACTGGTTGGATCTTCTCGCAGTCCAAGGCACTCTCAGCACTTTCCTCCAACACCACAGCTCAAAAGCATCGATCTTCCTTCGCTCAGCCTTCCCTAAGGTCCAGCTCTCACATCCGTAGGTGACTACAGGGAAGACCATGGCTTTGACTAGGCGGATCTTTGTTGCCAGTCTGATGTCTCTACTCTTCACTATTTTATCGAGACTGGACATTGCTCTCCTCCCAAGAAGGAAGCGTCTTCTGATTTCCTGGCCACAGTCTGCATCTGCCGTAATATTTGCGCCTAGAAATACAAAGTCTGTCATGGCCTCCACATTTTCTCCCTCTATTTTCCAGTTGTCAATCATTCTTGTTGCCATAATCTTGGTTTTTTTGACGTTTAGCTGCAACCCGGCTTTTGCGCTTTCTTCTTTCACCTTGATTAGAAGGCTCCTCAGCTCCTCCTCGCTTTCGGCCATCAGAGTGGTGTCATCTGCATATCTGAGGTTGTTAATGTTTCTTCCAGCAATTTTCACCCCAGCTTTGCATTCATCCAGCCCCGCACATCGCATGATGTGTTCTGCATACACGTTAAAAAGGTTGGGTGAGAGTATGCAGCCTTGCGGTACGCCTTTCCCAATCTTGAACCAGTCTGTTGTTCCGTGGTCAGTTCTGACTGTGGCTACTTGGTCCTTGTACAGATTCCTCAGGAGAGAGACAAGGTGGCTTGGGATGCCCATCCCACTAAGAACTTGCCACAATTTATTATGATCCACACAGTCAAAGGCTTTAGAATAGTCAATGAAGCAGAAGTAGATGTTTTTCTGAAACTCCCTGCCTTTCTCCATTCTCCAGCGGATATTGGCAATCTGGTCTCTCGTTCCTCTGCCTTTTCTAAACCCAGCTTGAACCCATTTTAATTATTGTATTTTTTTTCAGTGTTTTTTTGCACTACCAATAAGATATGTGCAGTGTGCATAGGAATTCATTCATGCTTTTTTCAAATTATAATCCGGCCCTCCTACAGTTTGAAAGACTGTGACCTGGCCCTCTGTTTAAAAAGTTTGAGGACCCCTGCTCTGGACCATGCTCTGACCTACAAGAAGCACTGCCTGAATATCAAGCAAAAAGTGGGGCGCTAGAAACAACATCATACGAAAGCTGACTGGCACAACCTGGGCATCACAACCAGACACAGTGAAGACATCTGCCCTTGCGCTGTGCTACTCTGCTGCTGAGTACGCATGCCCAGTGTGGAACACATCTCACCACACTAAAACAGTGGATGTGGCTCTTAATGAGACATGCCGCATTATCACAGGGTGTCTGCGCCCTACACCACTGGAGAAATTACACTGCTTAGCCAGTATTGCACCACCTGACATCCGCCGGGAAGTAGCAGCCAATAGTGAAAGGACCAAGGCAGTGACATCTCCAGCTCATCCCCTGTTTGGGTATCAGCCAGCACGCCAACGACTTAAATCAAGACATAGTTTTCTTAGATCTACAGAGACATTCTGTAGAGCAAGAGTCCAAAAGTGGCAGCAAGAGTCCAAGCAAGCAAGAGTCCAAAAGTGGCAGGCCCAAACCCAGCGCCTCAATCAATGGCCGATACCAAATGAGAGACTCCCCCCTGGGCACACAGAGGACTGGGCGACTTGGAAGGCGCTGAACAGACTGCGCTCTGGCACCACGAGATGCAGAGCCAACCTTAAGAAATGGGGCTACAAAGTGGAATCCTCAACATGCGAGTGTGGAGAGGAGCAAACCACTGACCACCTGCTGCAATGCAACCTGAGCCCTGCCACATGCACCATGGAGGACCTTCTTGCGGCAACACCAGAGGCACTCCAAGTGGCCAGATACTGGTCAAAGGACATTTAACCAACTACCAAGTTTGCAAAATCTCTGTGTTTTTTTCTTCTTTTTCTTTTTAATCTGTGTGTTTGTTTTATTCTGTTAGAATTGTAATACAACGGTATGGTTGCTGATGACACGATAAATAAATAAATAAATAAATAAAGGACCATACATACATTATATATATATATATGCACACACACACATATATGCATACACACATATATCTTCTATCTATATACATAAACATGTAATGTTCGTTTGTGGGATTAACATAACTCAAAAACCACTTGACGAATTGACACCAGATTTGGACACAAAACACCCAGCAAGCCAATGAGTGACCATCCCTCATAAAACACTGAAAAACACAGCAGAAGATACTTAAAAAGCAATTAAAATACATTACAACACATGTGCAAAACCACATATATACCGTATATGCAAACACACATATATATACACATATACACAAATATATACACACACAAAACACATGTACACAGACTGGCCCACAGCAATGCATGGCAGGGGATGGCTAGTCACTTATAAAATACTGAAAAACACAGCAGACCATAATTAATAAGCAAGAAAACAAAATTATAACACACAAAACCACACACGCACACACATATATGCAAACACACATATACACAGACTGGACCACAACAACGTGTAGCAGGGGAAGGTTAGTCTATATAAATAAAAATGTAATGTTCGTTTGTGGGATTAGCATAACTCAAAAACCACTGGACGAATTGACACCAAATTTGGACGCAAGATACCTATCAGGCCAACAAGCGACCATGACTCATAAAAACACTGAAAAACACAGCAGAGGAGACTTTCAAAGCCAAAAATGCAAAAAGATGCTACAGCGCATGCGCAAAACAACTCCCCTTTCAAACAAAACACACAATAGCACATCCACACTCTCTTCTGGACTACAGCTCCCAGCATCCCCTAGACCAGGAGAGGAGAGGAGAGGAGGATGATCCAAATGGACTGCTTCCAAGATGCAAGCTTTCTTCTCCTTGGATTTCTTTGAGAGCATCCCAATTCCTACATATTTCCAATTTTCCTATTCCTGGACTGCAACTCCCAGCAATCCTCCAGACAGATAAGACAGACAGACAGATAGATAGATTAGAGATAGAGATAGATACATAGATAGATAGATAGATAGATAGATAGATAGATAGATACATAGATAGATAGATAGATAGATAGATAGATAGATAGATAGATAGATAGATAGATAGATAGATATTCTTTGACTACTGGGAGTTGCAGTCCAATAATAGGTAGAGAAGGAAGAAAAGGGAGAAAGAAGAAGGGAAAGAAAAGCTGAGGGGGAAGGAAGGGAAGAGGAAGAGAAGGAGACAAAGAAAGAAAGAAAAAAGAGGAAAGAAGGAAGGAAAGAGGGAGGAAGAGAAAGAGAGAGAGAAAGAGGGAGAGAAGGTTGGTCACAGCAACGTGTGGCGGGTACAGTTAGGACTATATATATATATAGATATATGCGCATACACACACACATACACTCACTCACTCACACATAATCATAGAATAATAGAGTTGGAAGAGATCCCAAAGGCCATCTAGTCCAACCCCATGCCATGCAGGAAAAGCACAATCAAAGTATCCCTGACAGATGGCCGTCCAGCCTTTGTTTAAAATTTTCCTAGGAAGGAGCTTCCACCACACTCTGAGGCAGAGAGTTCCACTGTTGAACAGCTCATATGGTCAGGGAGTTCTTCCTAACATTCAGGTGAACATTACATATAAATATAATACTAGTCGTACCTGCCACGCGGTGCTGTGGCCAACCTTCCCTCCCTCTTTCTCTCTTTTCTTTCTCTCCTTCCTTCCTTCCTTCCCTTTTTTCTTTCCTTCTCTCCTTCCTTCTCTGCCTCTTTCCTTCCTTTCCCTCCCTTTTTCTTCTTTCTTCCTTCTCTACCTATTCTTAGACTGCAACTCCCAGAGGTCCTCCTGATTGATCTGTCTACCTACTATCTATCTCTGTCTAATCTATATATCTTATTTATCTGGAGGATTGCTGGGAGTTGCAGTCCAGGAATAGGAAATATGCACGGATTGGGATGCTCTCAAATCCAAGGAGAAGCAAGCTTGTAGCTGGGAAGCAGTGCATTTGGAGCATCCTCCTCCCTTAAAGGGCCTGGTCTAGGGGATGCTGGGAGCTGTCGTTTCCGCACATGCGCTGTATCATCATTTAGCTTTTTTGGGTTTTGAAGTCCTTTCTGCTATTTTTTGTAGGGGTTTATGAGTGATGGTCACTTGTTGGTCTGTTCGGGGTGTAGTGTCCAAATTTTATGTCAGTTCATCCAGTGGTTTTGGAGTTAATCTCACAAACAAACATTACATTTTTATTTATAGAGATATGCACATTTATACAAACACGTGTGCATATATAGAGGTGGAAGCGAAAGGATCATATATTTATGCATACATACATAGATGCCTGTGCATGTAGAATATACATACATTATATTTGTGTGTGTGTATATATATACATACATACATATACACACATTACCAGTAGGCTTGGGCAATCCATGGTTCTAAATGGTTCTAAAGTACTTACAAAACTAAAGTTCTGGTGGTGAAAATTTCAGAACTCTAACAAAACTCTCAAAATTTCATAATAAATGGCAGTTACTAATTGGTTCTGTCATTAAAATCACCAATAATGAAATAATAATTAAATTTTGAAAGTTTTGTTAGAGTTCTGAAATTTTCACCACCAGAACTTTAGTTTTGTAAGTACTTTAGAACCATTTAGAACCATGGATTGCCCAAGCTTAATTACCAGTATATATGCACATTTATAGAAACACATGTGCATAAACAGAGGTGGATCCCAGGGAATCATATGTACAAACAAACATACATACATAGATGCCTATGCATGTATATAAATCATACCTTATTTACAGACATTATATATACACATGTGTGTATAAGAGGTGGAACCCAAGGAATCATATATGCAAACAAACATATCTAGATGACTTTGCAATACTACACACACAGAGATATACATTATATATACATATATATGCACATTTCTGTGTATAAGGAATAAGATATGCATACAAATATACATGCATCTAATACATACACAATATACGTTATATATATGCACATTTCTGTGTATAAAGAATCAGATATGCATACAAAATACATGCATCTATATACATTATATGCATTATATATTCACATACATTACATACATACATCATATATTTACTATATATGCTCATGTCTGTGTATAACAGATAGAACCCAGGGAATCATATATGCATAAAAAGTACATAGATGTCTTGCATGGATGTGTGTTTGTATGCGTGTGTGTGTGTGTGTGTGTATATATATATATATATATATGTATGTATATACTCGTGTGTGCATGTAAATATATACAATACATTATATAATATGCACATGCATATATATAAGAAGGGAAATGCAAGCAATAAAACCGATGTAAATAGATATATGTGCATGTATATATGTATGTATACAAAGTGAAATCGAAGAAATCATACCTATGTGTATGTATAAATATGTATATGGGTGTATGCATATATGTATCAATATATAAACTCTGAGGCCCCTTCTACAATGCCATATAAAATCCAGATTATCTGCTTTGAACTGGATTATATAACAGTGTAGACTTGTATAATCCAGTTCAAAGCAGATAATGTGGAATATCAGATTTGATAATCTGGATTATATGGACATGTAGAAGGGGTCTGAAGGAGAAATGTGATCTAATATTTAAAAGGTTGGGGTAGTCTGCTGTTGGTCCCAATAAAAAGGGTATAAAGTTGATATAAAGGTTTTAACGCTGCACTATGTGCTCATGAAGCCACTATGGGGCAGTATGCGTTCATTTTCCAGTCTTTATGTATGTAAACGCATAGATGTACAAGCAGTCCCCAATTTAGAGACTGCCTGTATATGTGTATCTATGTGCGTGCCTTCGGGTTTCCATCTAGCATTGGAATGGTCAAACCTGGGCCCTCCAGGTGTTTTGGACTTCAACTCCCACAATTCCTGTGAGGAATTCTCAGAGTTGAAGTCCAAAACACCTATAGGGTCCAAGTTTGACCATGCCTGGTCTAGGGTCTACAGAGTGTTCCTTAATAGGCTCAGTGCTCTACCCATGATGCAGATGTTTCTGGAAGAAGTACAGATGTATGGATGCTTAACGGGCATGTTTATCTTGGAGACAACAATGTTGGAGCAAGTAAAAATCAGTTGGTGAGTGTGTTAACTGAAAAATGCAAAACACAAAGCTGATTGGTTGGGCTATTCCGAGAAGCTAGCTGAGCCTGGGAGTTTTGGCAACAGTTACATGGTTAGGTTTTCTGTTTCTGAGCTGCTGGAAGAAGATCTTTCACATGGACACCTAAGGACCATTTGAATCTCTTTCAAAGGACATTGTGTGAGTCAATGCAACTGTTCACATGACTGTATATATGTTGCTCTGCATAACAAAGAGTAAACACCTTATTCTTTACTGATCATCCATGTGGCATATCTTTTCTCTAGCAAAACAAGTAAAGATGTGAACTATGCGTGATTTTCATTCCGCCACAAAGAAGGCTCCGGAATGGACACAACGGAGCCATCAATTCTAAATGGCAGGAAAAGAGATGACTATTTGGAAGAGCTTTGTAATAATAATAATAATAATAATAATAATAATAATAATTTATTTATACTCCGCTCTATCTCCCCAAAGGGATTCAGGGCGGATTCCAAACACAAATGGCAAACATTCAATGCCCGAATACAACAACAATACATCCATACTAAGAAAATTTATACAACCCAATATATAAATACGAATTATAACTTAACAAACTAAAATTAAATAAAAAGCACAGCTTGTTATAACAGACATAAGACAAAATATAAAATGGAAACAATAATTTCCCATTTCTTGGGGGCAAATCGATTAATCATTGCTCAAGATATTCTGCTGCGCCCGTACCTTGGGAAGTCAGATTTGGCCACGGTGGTCCACGCTCTTGTTACATCCCGATTAGATTACTGCAACGCACTCTACATGGGGTTGCCTTTGAAGACTGCTCGGAAACTCCAACTAGTCCAGCGAGAGGCAGCCAGATTGCTCACCGGGGCATCATACAGGGAGCATACCACCCCCCTGTTGTGTCAGCTCCACTGGCTGCCGATCCAGTTCCGAGCACAATTCAAGGTGCTGGTTTTGACCTATAAAACCCTATACGGTTCCGGCCCAGTGTATCTGTCTGAACGGATCTCCCTCTACGTCCCACCCCGGAGCCTAAGATCTTCTGGGGAGGTCCTGCTCTCGACCCCGCCTCTATCACAGGTGAGATTGGCGGGGACGAGGAGCAGGGCCTTCTCGGTGGTGGCCCCCCGCCTGTGGAATTCACTCCCCGGGGAAATCAGATCTGCAACTTCGCTCCTTTCTTTCAGGAAAAAACTAAAAACATGGATCTGGGACCAGGCATTTGGACAAGTGGGCAAATAAAGAAAGAACTTCACTGATGGTTAGGAAATGACTAACGGATTGGACATGTGGAACTCTGGAAACGAAATGCTGATTATAAGGATGACTTTTATATGATGTTTTTATATGATGTTTTATATAATGTCTTATGTACCGGTTGTTGATGTTTTAATTGTGATAATCGTTTTAATTACATTTTTGTATATTTGTTCTTTTGTATATTTTTGTATATTATGTGTAATTTTGTATAGGCATCGAATTCTGCCTTTTTTGTAAGCCGCCCTGAGTCCCCCTCCGGGGGTTGAGAAGGGCGGGGTAAAAGTACCAGAAATAAATAAATAAATAAATATTGATTAGAGCAGGGCACGGATACGGATGACAACTGTTAATCAGAGGTATAATGGTAGTATTACCAACTACTATTCCTCCTTCTCGTAAGCCAGTGAGCAAAGGTATGTCTTCAGCTGTTTTTTGAAAGTGGGGAGGGGAGCCATCTTTAACTCCTTAAGAAGGGAGTTTTAGAGGTGGGGGGCAACCACGGAGAAGGCCCTTTCTCTCGTTCCCACCAGCCGTGCTTTGGACAAGGGTGGAACTGAGAGGAGGACCTCCTCCGATGACTTTAGTGTCCGAGTTGGTCTGTAGAGGGAGATGCGGTTTGTCAAATAGTCTGGACCTATGCCTTTTAGAGCTTTAAAGGTAAGAACCAACACTTTGTATTTAGCTCGGAAACAGACTGGGAGCCAGTGGAGCTGCCACAACATGGGAGAAACAATAAGAACTTTTTGCCACTGGAATATGGACTGACTGCGAGTGTAGAATTTTCTTCTCTGGAGGTTTTAAAGCAGACACTGGCCATCTGTTGGGAGTGCTTTGATTGTGTCTTCCTTCAAGAGCAGAATGGTGTTGGATTGGATGGCCCTCGGTGGTCTCTTCCAACTCTAGGCATCTATATGGATGAAGCAGGATCTTTGCCAAAGCCCGTATTCCACTCCAAAGGGAGGCAGAAAATGTTCTCGGCACATGCCCTCATCTGCTCACTTTAGAAGGTCAAACAGATTTTTTGGGCCAAAGGCTTCTGCTCCTGTGCTCTTCTGCAAAAGGTCGCAAAATGCCAGGCTTTTGCAGAACGGCTGATTGCCCGCTGTGCAGAGAGAGGGGTTTGCAGGCAGGTTGCCCATTAGAGTGTGACAGAGCCACCTGGCCATGCGGTTATGGCTCCAATTTGATGCCACAGATGCTCCCACTGTGCCTCTGGGGACACTGGGCTAGAAAGCACACCTTGAAGGACATGGGAGGCAGCCTGTGCTTCCCAGCTATTTCAGGTACCCCTCTTTACTCAAATCTAATACTCACTTTTTTGGGCTAAATGACCTGGCCAAAACTAGGGTGCACATGAGATTTGCATCATATGATCATCGTAGTGCTGAGCCAAAGCCAAGAGGGAACTGCTTCAGAAGCTCCTTTTTGAGGGACCTCATCTCTAATTGCTATGACATGTTTGTGCTGGTACGACTGTACCAGGAGCTCCTATTTTATTTGCTTTGTTTCAAATGTTTGCTTGCAGTCAGGGATTTTGCAGGAAGGTGGCTTCCTTTGGTTGCAGTCGTAGGGCAAGTCACCTGTCCATCATCGTTAAGTTTTGGTTCCACCCCTTGCTCAGGGCAATTGGGAAGGGAAGGGAGCCATTTTTAGTTAGTCTCAGTAAGGAAAGCTAATGTACAGGACGTGTGCAAGCTTCCCCTGTACAAAAGCTTAAACCCTTATGACTTTCTGGGGGAGAACAGTCTTAAGAGCCTCCAAAGATTCTAAAGATTTCCAGGGAAACAGCCCTAAAGCTTTGAAGAATTTCGGAGGGTAACAGATTGGAAGACCAAAGAACTCCAGCTGGAGAATATCTAAGCCTTTACTGGTAGGTCCACTCGGTGCTTCGAGACACTGTTCGACCTGGTAGCGGAGCCCACATCAGCAAGGGTTAGATGACAGTCAGCCTGGGAGAAGTTAAAAAGGGGATTTTCCTTTAAAGTAAAGAAGAAGTTATTGAAGACAGTTGCCTGTCCTTCGTGGGCAAGTTTAGGAAGCCACCAGTTGCATAAAAGCCTGGAAGCATTTGGTTAACTTTATTGAAGACAAGAAAGGTTTCTGTTTGATTGTTCATTAATAAAGGACTTTATTATACTTCACAAGCCATCTAAAGATCATTTGTGGTGGAAAACCTCTGAGAACTTCTCTTCGGGGGGCCCTGGCTTCTCGCTGGGCTAAAATCGCACATCCTACTTAAAGACAATTATTTACAGGCCCAGCGCGCGACAGAACAATGTTGGGATTTGTAATTTGGTGAGGCATCAGCTTTCCTTGACAGAGAAGGCTCAAGACCTTATAAAACTACAGTTCCAATTATTCCATGACACATATGATGAAGTATCAGAATGCAAATGCATTAGATTATATGAGTCTAAACCAGGGGTCCTCAAACTTTTTAAACAGAGAGCCAGGTCACAGTCCCTCAAACTGTTGGAGGGCCGGATTATAATTTGCAAAAAAAACAAACATGAATGAATTCCTATGCACAGTGCACGTATCTAATTTGTAGTGCAAAAACCACTTAAAAACAATACAATAATTAAAATGAAGAGCAATTTTAATAAATATAAACTTATTTGTATTTCAATGGGCAGTGTGGGCCTGCTTTTGGCTGATGACATAGGGTTGTTGTTGTTGTTGTTGTTGTGTGCTTTCAAGCCATTTCAGACTTAGGTTGACCCTGAGCGAGGGCCGGGTAAATGACCTTGGAGGGCTGTATCCGCCCCCCAGGCCTTAGTTTGAGGACCCCTGGTCTAAACTGTCATATCATCCAGTTCAATATGATTAATCTATATCCTGAAACTACATTATATGGCAGTGAAGATCCAGCCTCAGTTAACCAGACCTCAAGTAACCAGAACTCTCAAGCAACCAGCAAACATTTCAATATAAAATTGCATACCGCCTTCACAAAGCTGTGTTATATTAAGTTAAGCTCATAGAATCATAGGGTTGGAAGAGACCTCGTGGGCCATCCAGTCCAACCCCATCAAGAAGCAGGAAAATTGCATTCAAAGCACCCCTGACAGATGGTCATCCAGCCTCTGTTTAAAAGCTTCCAAGGAAGGAACCTCCACCACACTCCGGGGCAGAGAGTTCTACTGCTGAATGGCTCTCACAGTCATAGAATCATAGAACCATAGAGTTGGAAGAGGCCTCATGGGCCATCCAGTCCAACCCCCTGCCAAGAAGTAGGAAAATTGCATTCAAAGCACCTCTGACAGATGGCCATCCAGCCTCTGTTTAAAAGCTTCCAAAGAAGGAGCCTCCACCACACTCCAAGGCAGAGAGTTCCACTGCTGAACAGCTCTCACAGTCAGGAAGTTCTTCCTAATGTTCAGATGGAATCTCCTTTCTTGTAGTTTGAAGCCATTGTTCCATTGCGTCCTAGTCTCCAGAGCAGGAGAAAACAAGTTCACTCCCTCCTCCCTATGACTTCCTCTCATGTATTTATACATGGTCACCATGTCTCCTCTCAGCCTTCTCTTCTTCAGGCCAAACATGCCCAGCTCTTTAAGCCGCTCCTCATAGGGCTTGTTCTCCAGACCCTTGATCATTTTAGTCGCCCTCCTCTGGACGCATTCCAGCTTGTCAATGCCTTACTTTGCCTTTACCCATGGTATTTCAGTATGAATATCAAGTCAATAGCCAATGATAGAATGGTATAGGATTAGTAAGGCCTATTTGTGGCCATAACTCTCAAGCAACCAGAAACTACATTCATCCAGCATCTACCTATACACATGCGTGCCGTATAACTGAGGCTGCTTCTACACTGCCATATAATCCAGATGATCAAAGTAGATAATCCACATTATCTGATTTCAACTGGATTATGAATCTTCACTGTCACAGAATACAGTTCAAAGTATATAATTTGGATTTCATATGGTAGTGTAGAGGGGTCCTCAGAGAACTACTGTACTTATATTCTCTGCCAGAGATCACTAGCATTCTTGGGAGTCAAATACGAAGAAAGCATGGCAATCCAAGTGGGATCAAAGTGCATAACTATGAAGTGTGGACAAGCTGGATGTTGAGAAAGTTATAGGTTTCTAGGATAAAGTTTAACATTGCTGGTTCTTACCCTCTGATAACTTGCATCTCATTAAATGTGTGTAACCTTGCAAAAACTACAGCTCCTGGGATTCCATAGTATTGAGCCATGGACGTTAAAGTGGTGTCAAACTACATTCCTTTTACACTGCCATATAATCCAGTTTAAGAATGCAGATTAACTGCTTTGAACTTGATTATATGAATCTACACTGCCAGATGATCCAGTTCAATACCAATCATTCAGAAGCTGGATTATAGGACAGTGTAGATGTTTTGAACTGGATTATATGAGTCTATACTGCCATATAATCCATAAAAATTGTTACTGTTACTGTTTTATATTACTGTTTCTGCATTTTTTGTATTTTATGTGTTGCGCCTTTGTCCCTCTGGGAGATAGTGGTGGGGTATAAATACAGTATTATTTTTATTATTATTATTATTATTATTATTATTATTATTATTATTATTATTATTATTACTAGCTGTACCCGCCATGCGTTGCTGTGGCCAACCTTCCCTCTTTCTCTCCTTTCCCTCCTTCCTTCACTCCCTCTTTCCTTCCTGCTTTCCTTCTCTTCTTTCTTCCTTCTCTCTTTCCTTCCTTCCCCTTTTCTTTCTCTTCTTCTCTTTTCTTCCTTCTTTCTCCTTTGCTCCCTCTTTCTCTACATCTTCCCCCCTTCCTTCGCTCCCTTTCCTTCTTTTCCTTTTTTCCTTCCTTCTTTCCTTCCTTCTCTAACTTTCCTTCCTTCCCCTTTTTCTTTCCCTCCCTCTTTCTCTCCTTTCTTCCTTCTCTACCTCTTTCCTTCCTTCCTTCTCTCTTTGCTTCCATGCTTCCTTCTCCCTTTCCTTCTTTCTTTCTTTCTTTCCCTCCCTCTTCCTTTTCTTTCTTTTCTCCCCTTCCCTTCCTCTTTCTTCCTTTTTTTCTGTATTGTCATTTAGCTTTCCGTCATTTAGCTTTTTGGGGCTTTTTAAGTCCCTTCTGCTGTGTTTTTATGAGTGAAGAAGATACATTGGGTTGTTAGGTGTCTTGTGTCCAAATTTGGTGTCAATTCCCCTAGTGGTGTTTGAGTTCTGTTAATCCCACAAACAAACATTACATTTTTATTTATATAGATTATTATAAATGCCATATAATCTAGTTCAATGCTGATTATCTGCATCCAGAAACTGGATTGTATGGCAGTATAGATGGGGCCTGAGTGACCTGATATTGCATGTAAAAAAAAAAAACCTGCGGAAAGTGACAACCAGAATTAATGGGCACGGCCCTTCAAAATTGGGACAGTTAGAGGGCATACAACACTAATTTTATCATTCTCCTTCACCTATCATTCACCTTCATCAAGAGTCATGGCGGTGCTTGGATATTAAACCCTTTCGGAGAAGAGCTGATTAATGGGCCTCTCAGCGCTGTGACACTTCCTTCGCCCGCTGCATTCGGACCCATCGATTCATCCTCCTTTGGATCCCAGTTTCGGCAATGCTTTTGCTGGCACCAATCAATAATTACACTACATAACATGATTTTTGTTCCTGGGTTATAAATGTAATTTCCTAATTGGTTCTATCATAAAATGATGGAAAAAGTTTATCAAACCGCAAAAGCTTTGTTTTTGTGGGAGGTGCATTCTGCTATAGCAACTTTTGCTCTAGTTTTTCAAGGGCTATCTCACCACCGAGTCTCAACCAACTCAACTTAGTTTGTGGCAGCCACAAAAATGAATTTTCTGGAGTAAAACAACTTTGATTAGTAAAGACAGCACAATCAAACAGGAAATAACACTTTCAAAGAAGGAATAGAACATTTTTAAAATTGTGTTACATAGTGCAATTATGTAACACAAATCTCCAATATATATATATATATATATATATATATATATATATATATATATAAAGGGTTATTTAAATTATTATATCATTTCTTTTTACCCTTTCCTCTATTATCCCTACAGAAAATGTATTCTAATTTCAGTTCTATTTTTATTGTCTACCTCTAACCATTCTAATCTCTTTTGTTTTGTTAAACTTTCTATTATATATCTTATTTGATTTTTTAGTTATCTTATTGAAGGAGGCCTCAAGGGTCTCTGAGTAAGGGGCTTTGAATGAAATTAACAGCAAAAGAGAGACATACCCTTTCTCTGACTTAAAAAGGGCAATACGGAAGAAAATGTTTTTAAGTACAAGAGGGAACTTTCTTACACAGGATGCTTGTGGTTAACTTCAAAGGTTATTTTTGAAGCACAGAAGCCGCATGTACAAGAAGGTACTTTCCATCAAAAGGTCAAGAGAGGGGGCTGGAAAGAGAGTACTTTTCCATGACAAAAAATTTCTTGTTTACTTGAGGTTATATATTTGGTGGTCAAAAGCCAAGGGGACACGGCAGTCACTTGAAGGGTAGCATCTGTGCATGCTACCTGGCTGTCCGTTTTCTTCATGAAGAAACTAAAATAAACCTTGTTTTTTAAAATCTTTTTTGGGACTGTCTCCTTCCTTCCGTGCTCCTGCAACGTGGTCCTAAAAAGACCCAATTTAGGATCTCTAACATTATCAGAAGCAAACCAAGGGTACAGTTGTAATGATTTAGAAAGCACAAAGTTTTAAAACTTGGGATTATACTAAATTTCCTTGACCAGTAGCTGGTCACTTGGAGTGCCTCTGGTGCTGCTGTGAGAAGGACCTCCTTTGTGCATGTGGCAGGGTTCAGGTTGCACTGTAATAGGTGGTCTGTGGTTTGCTCTTCTCTGCACTTGCATGTCGTGGATTCCACTTTGTAGCCCAATTTCATAAGGTTGGCTCTACATCTCGTGGTGCCAGAGCGCAGTCTGTTCAGCGCCTTCCAAGTCGCCCAGTCTTCTGTGTGCCCGGGGTGGGGTGGGGAATCTCTCATTCGGTATCAGCCATGGCTTGAGGTTCTGGGTTTTAGCCTGCTACTTTGGGATTCTCACTTGCTGAGGTGTTCCTGGGAGTATCCCAGTAGATCCTTGAAAACTATGTCTTGATTTAAGCAGTCAGGCTTTATTTCTTGAAGTATGGACTGGTTGGATCTTCTCGCTGTCCAAGGCACTCTCAGAACTTTCCTCCAGAACCACAGTTCAAAAGCATCTCTCTTCCTTCGCTCAGCCTTCCCTAAGGTCCAGCTCTCACATCCGTAGGTTACTACAGGGAATACCATTGCTTTAACTATGCGGATCTTGGTTGCCAGTGTGATGTCTCTACTCTTTACTATTTTATCGAGATTGGACATTGCTCTCCTCCCAAGAAGTAAGCGTCTTCTGATTTCCTGGCCACAGTCTGCATCTGCAGTCATCTTTGCACCTAGAAATACAAAGTCTGTCACGGCCTCCATGTTTTCTCCCTCTATTTCCCAGTTGTCAATCATTCTTGTTGCCATAATCTTGGTTTTTTTTATGTTTAACTGCAACCCAGCTTTTGCGCTTTCTTCTTTCACCTTGATTAGAAGGCTCCACAGCTCCTCCCCACTTTCGGCCATCACAGTGGTGTCATCTGCATATCTAAGGTTGTTAATGTTTCTTCCAGCAATTTTCACCCCAGCTTTGCATTCCTCAAGCCCCGCACATCGCATGATGTGTTCTGCATACAAGTGGAATAGGTTGGGTGAGAGTAGACAACCCTGCCGTACGCCTTTCCCAATCTTGAACCAGTCTGTTGTTCCGTGGTCAGTTCTGACTGTTGCTACTTGGTCCTTGTACAGATTCCTCAGGAGAGAGACAAGGTGGCTTGGGATGCCCATCCCACCAAGAACTTGCCACAATTTATTATGATCCACACAGTCAAAGGCTTTAGAATAGTCAATGAAGCAGTAGATGTTTTTCTGAAACTCCCTGCCTTTCTCCATTATCCAGCGGATATTGGCAATCTGGTCTCTCGTTCCTCTGCCTTTTCTAAACCCAACTTGAACATCTGGCAACTCTCTCTCCATGTACTGCTGGAGTCTTCCTTGCAGGATCTTGAGCATTACTTTACTGGCATGAGAAATAAGGGCCACTGTACAGAAGTTTGAGCAGTCTTTCACATTTCCCTTTTTTGGTATGGGGATATAAGTTGATTTTTTCCAGCCTGATGGCCATTCTTGTGTTTTCCATATTTGCTGGCAAATGGCATGCATCACCTTGACAACATCATCTTTCAAGATTTTAAACAGTTCAGCTGGGATCCCGTCGTCTCCTGCTGCCTTGTTGTTGTTGTTGTTGTTGTTGTTGTTCATTCGTTCAGTCGTCTCCGACTCTTCGTGACCTCATGGACCAGCCCACGCCAGAGCTCCCTGTAGGCCGTCACCACCCTCAGCTCCTTCAAGGTCAGTCCAGTCACTTCAAGGATGCCATCTATCCATCTTGCCCTTAGTCGGCCCCTCTTCCTTTTACCTTCCACTTTCCCCAGCATAATTGTCTTCTCTAGGCTTTGCTGTCTCCTCACGATGTGGCCAAAGTACTTCAACTTTGTCTCTAGTATCCTTCCCTCCAATGAGCAGTCGGGCTTTATTTCCTGGAGGATGGACTGGTTGGATCTTCTCGCAGTCCAAGGCACTCTCAGAACTTTCCTCCAACACCGCAGTTCAAAAGCATCTATCTTCCTTCGCTCAGCCTTCCCTAAGGTCCAGCTCTCATATCCGTAGATTACTACAGGGAATACCATGGCTTTGACAAGGCAATGGATCTTTGTTGTTGTTTTTAGCAATGCTAATATATAGCAGAAAGTCCAATAATTCTTTTTTGTGGTTTATACTATATGTTTTTATGTGTTCTTTTATGTGTTCTAGTTTAAATGTTTCCATTACAAGTTTAATATACTCAACATTAAAAATAAATCTAAATGCCCTTTTCAATGGGCCTGTTAGCATTCGAACTCGTAGCCTTCTAGGGTCCTTCACTGCTATCAAGTGAATATCGAGGCAGAAAATCCCACACCATCTGCTTTGAGCTGGGTTATCTGAGTCCACACTGCCATATAACCCAGTTCAAAGCAGGTATTGTGGGATTTTTCTGCCTTGATATCACTGTTCTACAGATTTTCAGTTTTTCTCAGTTTTGGAAACGAAATGTGCCGTTTCTTAATAAATTTAACATGCTGAATTCAAATGTAATAATTAAATGTGTTAATTGGCTCTGGTTTTTATGCAACAGCTATTTCAATTTTCTCCACAATAGGTAATTCGTTAATATTATGATAATGCGCCTAACCTTACTGCATGTATATAAACAGTGAATATTTACTAAATTTTAGTCAAATTATATTGCCAATAGTTTATACATGAGAAATATTTATTTAATTAGTCTATTGTTTATGTTTGTGCAGCAAGAAACTATATTAGTAGGCCTAATGCAGTTGAAAAGTCTGAAAGTTTAAATGTGGCTTTAATCATGACTTTAGTTTTTATCCTGTTTGCTTCTCTTGACTTTTCTTTTGTATTCAAGGAAAGGATTGTCTCTCACAATGCTCCAGCAGGAGTCTGACAGCATTGACAGAGTCCATTGGCCTTGATATCTTTTTTCCATAGTGCTTTATTTACACACGTGCGAGGCATAACCACAGTCAAAAGAACAATGTAAAACGATGTTTAACGAGACTGTCTCAGTCTTCAACTGACTGACCCTCACCGTTCAAAAGTCTGGCCTTATAGAGGGCTTTCTGGATTTTGCACACGGCACTAATACTGCATCATCAAACTTTCTGGAATATTCTAGAATCTTCCATAGTGTAAGTCGCAACATGCATTTTTTCAACCATACGTGATCACGTGATTGCTTATATCATAAAAACTAGAGCCAATATACATTCTTAAATGTCATTTTCCTTTTCAAACACCCCAAAATCATAAAAGAACAACTATTTTAGATCCTACTTTGAGGCATGCGCACTGGTCTGGATTAGGGAATGGGCTCTACTGAAAAACGAAAGAACATTAACACTAGAGGGCTTCAACCTGAGAGTAGGTTGGCACTATTATATGTGGTATGGGAAGCCCGATGTGGAAAAAAACTTTAGAAACCACTTTGTAAGATCAGCGTTGATAAAGGTCTGGGACAAATACAAAAAATATTTCCACACGAAAACACCATTATGGCTCTCGCCAATCGAAGCCAAACAAAGAAGACTTTTGGGGTGGAACAAATGGCCGAGATATAAAGACCTTCTCGAGAAAAATAACATCAACAACACCTGGTCTCTGAAACCACAGGAAAGCCTATCAAGAGAATTCAGTAACATCACATGGCTTCAATACTATCAGATAGGTGAGAGTTTCAAACAAGATCAAAGAAACGGTTTCGAAGAAAAGGAAACAACATGGGACAAGATCCTAAAATTAGACAAGAAAATCATAGCCAAAACCTATAACCAACTGTTGGAATGGGGCACTGAGACGGAGGAAGTTAAACATTGTATGATCCTATGGGCTCGAAACCTAGGCAGACAGATAAAAATACAAGAGTGGCAACGTATTTGGAAGAAGAAACTAAAGTACACCTACTCGATCACACTTAAGGAAAATTGGCTCAAAACTTTCCATAGGTGGTACCTTACGCCATCCAAGCTGAGCCTAATGTACAAAAATTACCAGAATACTTGCTGGAAATGTAAAAAGTCAACGGGCA
Source organism: Anolis sagrei (assembly GCF_037176765.1). Taxonomy (NCBI): domain Eukaryota; kingdom Metazoa; phylum Chordata; class Lepidosauria; order Squamata; family Anolidae; genus Anolis; species Anolis sagrei. The sequence goes on along the minus strand of NC_090030.1, from coordinate 22,979,656 downwards.
CCTATTTCCATCAATGGTGGTCCTGCCCAGTCACACAGAAGTTTTGGAAAAACATACAAGAAGAGTCCCAGAAAATTATAAAAAAGAACATCCCGTGCAAGCCCGACTACTTCCTACTAGGACTCACTGACGAAGACCTAAAGTTGGATGACAACGAAGACATAATTTTTACGTATATAATTACAGCGGCTCGCATGGTCTTCGCGAAAAAATGGAAAGAGGAAGATACCCCAACAGTGGAACAATGGCTAGACAAACTAATGGATATCAGAGATATGGACAGACTAACCTACCACTTAAAATGTAACTCTGGCAAATCAATGAAACAAATGGAATGGTCAGGAGTAGACGAATACATAGAGACGAGAGCTGAAGGGAGCTCTGCTCAGGGAACAGAAAGAAAAAACTAAATGATCAAAGAGACATTCAGTACACAAATAACTAGGCCAATGAATCTATACCTCGTCACGAGGAATAATAGGACAGGCAACACTATAGGTAACTATTCTGTAAGGAAACAAATTGGAAGTCGTTTTAACTGTGTACGCTTTCTACGTTTGTACGTTTCTACTTTATGTGTATTGTCTGTCAATTGTCTGTATGAAGGGGGGCATAGATGTTAGGAGGGGGGTACGTTAGCTGGGGGGGGGGAGGGGGATGTATGTTATGGGGGGGAAGGAGGGGGGAAGGGATACCCGGCCAACATCATCTGATGTCTGTATCAATCACCCAGATCACTGAAGATTAAGGAATTTGTAATTTACACCTACTGACATCGGGGGTTTATATGTTTATACGTATATGTATATGTATATGTCTATAAATTTGTAAAACCAAATAAAGATTTAAAAAAAAAAAAAAGATCAACTATTTTCAGGCCCGCAACTTTTTCTCCGTTGAACAGTGTAATCTGGGTTCTATGGCTGTGTGGCATTGTCTCTCTGTGAAGAATGACCCCTAAACTCCTCCACTTGGTGTCTCTGCTCCTTGCCTCTGGCGTCCCCTCACTGCGCATGCGCAGCTGGAGCCCTCTTCCTCCCCCTCCCCTCCCCTCCCCTCGGGCCGCCATTTTGGTGACGCAAGTGGGCGGGGCGTGAGAGGCGGAGGGGGCGGGGCTCCCGATTCCGGACTCGGGAGGACTTTTGAAAAGCTCCCGTCACCGCCGCGGTGGGTGAGCGGGGCACAGAGCAGCGGTGGCGCGCCTGGCGAGAGCCCGGCGCCTCAGAGGACTTGGCGGCAGCAGCAACGACGGGTGAGGATAGCGAGGTGCCCGTTGTGAGGCGAAAAGGCGAAGGGAGAGGGGGGGACGTTATGTTTGTGTCGCTTTTTGCAATTGGCTGAGCGAGGTCGGGGGTCTTTTGAGACGGCGTCCGCGATTGGGTCGAGAAGAAAGCAGGCGAGGGGATTGGTTGCCTCTCTGTTTCGCTTGAGGAGGGCGGGACAAAGGGCAGCTCTTCGCGTGCGGTTAGGGAAACTGCCCAGCGATTGGCTAACAGCCGGACTGGGGCGGGGCTTCTTTCTCCTTCGCGGAAGGTCAGTTCTCCGAAATGATTGGTGTTCGGGACGTCACTCTTCTCCATGAGGCGGGCCGAAGGGAGTGTCTGGAAGTTCATTGGATGGCAGCGTTGCCCGTCTATTTAGAGACCAATCCCTCTTTAGACTGAATTATTGGAAGGGGGAGGGGGTGTAACTTTTAATTTTTTAATTTTTGGGGGAAAGAAGTTACTTTCTTTGAGTGAAGTTCTTCTCTTCTGGGGAGAAGCAAGAGTGTGGGGGGAGTGTTTCCACAGCTTGTTTGGACTGCCATTCCCAGAAGCCCTTAGTTATATTGCATTATGTATATAATAATAATAATAATAATAATAATAATAATAATAATAATAACAATAATAACATAATAATTATTATAGAATAATATATTAATAACATAATTATTATTGTTATAGAATAATATATTAATAACATAATTGTTATTATAGAATAATATATTAGTAACAATTATTATTATAGAATAATATATTATATCTATCTATCTATCATCTATCTATCTATCTTCTATATAAATCAAAATGTAATGTTCGTTTGTGGGATTAACATAACTCAAAAACCACTGGGGGAATTGACACCAAATTTGGACACAAGACCCCTAACAACCCAATGTATGTCCTTCACTCAAAAAAACAATGAAAAACACAGCACAAGACACTTAAAAAGCCAAAAAAACCCCTCAAACATTAGAATGCATGTGCAAAACCTCATATATATATATAGACACACGCGCAAGCATGCATATATACACAAAGAACAAGGGACAGCTAGTTCAGAATAAAATGGGTCTGCAACGGGGAAACAGGAGCATTTTTACACTGGGAGTTGTAGTTTTACAAGGTCTTTAGCCTTGTATTGTCGAAGTCTTTCATGGCTGGAATCACTAGGTTCTTGTGGGTTTTTTCGGGCTATAGGGCCATGTTCTAGAGGCATTTCTCCTGACGTTTTGCCTGCATCTATGGCAAGCATCCTCAGAGGTAGTGAGGTCTGTTGGAATTAGGAAAATGGGTTTATATATCTGTGGAATGACGGGTGGGGCAACGAGCTCTTCTCTGCTGGAGCTAGGTGTGAATGTTTCAACTGACCACCTTCATTAGCATTAAAAGGCCTGGCTGAGCCTGGGGGAATCTTTTGTCGAGAGGTGTTAAAGGTTTGTTCTTATATTGTAGGTTTGTTCTTATATTAAATATGTAAGTCAGAGCAGGCACATTTTTAAAGTGTAATTTCACATAATATATAAATATATTTTAGCTTTGTATAGCATAGGGAACGCTTAACATGCTTGTGACATTTCTTTTGCTGTCTGTGCAAAAAAGATTGTATCTTACTTTCTGTGATCATTGGATTTTGGGGGAAAAAATGGTTTGTTATGGAAATAAAGATTAGAGATAAAGCTGAAGTGGAGACCCCTTTGGCCCATGATGATAACTCTTCCAAGAGGGGAGATTTCTCTCACTTCCTCTTGTCTGTGTGTGTAAGTCAGGTGTTTGTAACTTGGGGACTGGCTGTATATAGAGAGATATATTGGACTGCCACTACCAAAATCCTCCAGCCAATATACATTACTTAGGTGATCCCTCATAGCCCGAGGATGATAGTCCTCCAAGTGTAGTATCTTGGTGGTGGGTCCGTAGGTGGCTGTGGAGACCTATTCGGGAGCCGCGTTTTCTCCTGCAGTGAGGACATCAGTTTCCAGGTGGACGCGCCTTCCTCTTGGCACATTTCTCCTTTTTATTTATTTATTTACAGCTTTTATATTCCGCCCTTCTCACCCTAAAGGGGACTCAGGGCGGATTACAGTGTACACATATATGGCAAACATTCAATGCCAATTTGACATACAACATATACAGACATAGACAGAGGCTATTTAACTTTTTCTGGCCGCCAGGGGAGCTGTCGCTTTCATCGTCCATCTGCGACACTGATGAAGTACTTCCGCATTCCCCGCATGCTTTTGCTGGAGTCTTTTTTATGGCCTCATAAATTAGTTAATTTAGCCTCCCCACACTTTAAGGTGGTACCTTATTTTCCTACTTGACAGATGCAACTGTCTTTCAGGTTGCAAAGGTCGACAACAGGCTACACAATGGTTGGAAACCCACTCCAACCCTGGCTGGCTTCGAACTCATGACCTTTTGGTCAGAGTGATCTTAATGCAGCTGACACTCAGCCAGCTGCACCACAATCCCCTCCATTTGTGCCTCTTTGAACTTTGCAGCACTGCTAGTCATGGCTGACTTCCAGTTAGAACACTCAAGGGCCAGGGCTTCCCAGTTCTCAGTGTCTATGCCACAGTTTTTAAAGTTGGCTTTAAGCACCTTTTTCCTCCTCCATCTTCTTTTTCTGCCTTGAAACTTCACATAGAAGCTACGGTTTTCTAGGACAGTCTTGATAGTTTTTGTAAAATCATAGTCTCGGGTAATATGGTAGACTTTCTGCAGCATTTTCCATGTTGCACCGTGTCATAGGCTGCTGTAAGGTCCACAAAAACTGTTCCAGTAATGCAACCTTTCTCATATCCTTCCTCAATGTGTTCAGTCAGATTAAGAATTTGGGCTGTACAGTTTTTCCCTGGTCTGAAACCTGCTTGTTGTGCAATAAGCTGGGGTTCAATAACAGGTCCTAATCGATTTAGTAGTATCCTCTCATATATCAGACTAGCTGTCCCCTGCCACGCATTGCTGTGGCCCAGTCTGGTGATCTTGAAAATAAAGTAATGAGAAAGTGTTGGTTTCTAATATATGTAATTCCTTTCTGCTTGTGAGTAAACAGTATTTCTTGTTGTTTCTTTGTCAGTGTTGATGTGGAGAGTGTCTGGTTTGCCTACTCTGGAATATGCAACATATCATGGTCCTTCTTTAAGGGTCTCTTTCAAATCTGTGATATTATATCTGTGTGTGTGAGAGAGAATCGTATCTATCTATCTATATTTATGACTGGATCACTGTTTGTCAGGAGGGTTCTGATTACATTTTCTTGCCCTGGTGAAGGGAGTTGGACTGGATGGCCTTAAGTATTTTCTGTTGGTCATGGGGGTTCTGTGTGGGAAGTTTGCCCCATTCCTGTCGTTTTTGGGTTTCAGAATGCTTTTTAATTGTAGTGAACTATAAATCCCAGTAACCACAAATCCCAAATGTCAAGGTCTATTTCCTCCAAACTCCATCTGTGTTCATATTTAGGCATATGGAATTTTTGTGTCAAGTTTGGTCCAGATCCAACATTGTTTGAGTCCACAATGCTCTCTGGATGTAGGTGAAGTACAACTCCCAAATTCAAGGTCAATGCCCACCAAACCCTTCCAGTGTGTTCTGTTGGTCATAGAAGTGCTGTATACCATGTTTGGTTGAATTCCATCATTGGTGGAGTTCAGAATGCTCTTTGATTGTAGGTGAACTATAAATCCCAGCAACTACAACTCCCAAATGTCAAGGTCTATTTCCCTTAAACTCCATCTGTGTTCATATTTGGGCATATGGAATATTCGTGCCAAGTTTGGTCCAGATCCATCATTGTTTGAATCCACAGTGCTCTCTGGATGTGGGTGAACTACAACTCCCAAACTCAAGGGCAATGCCCACCAAACCCTTTTAGTGTGTTCTGTTGGTCATGGAAGTCCTGTATGCCATGTTTGGTTGAATTCCATCATTGGTGGAGTTCAGAATGCTCTTTGATTGTAGGTGAATTATACATCCCAGCAACTACAACTCCCAAATATCAAGGTCTATTTCCCTTAAACTCCATCTGTGTTCATATTTGGGCATATGGAATATTCGTGCCAAGTTTGTTCCAGATCCATCATTGTTTGAATCCACAGTGCTCTCTGGATGTGGGTGAACTACAATTCCCAAACTCAAGGTCAATGTCCACCAAACCCTTCCAGTTTTTTCTGTTGGTCATGGGAGCCCTGTGTGCTAAGTTTGGCCCAATTCCATCATTGGTGGGGTTCTGAATGCTCTGAATGGATTGTAGGTAAACTATAAATCCCAGCAACGACAATTCCCAAATGACAAAATCAATTTTTTTTTAGTGGACGACATAAATTGGGTTGTTAAGTGTCTTGTGTCCAAATTTGGTGTCAATTCCCCCAGTGGTTTTTGAGTTCTGATGGTATCACAAACGAACATTACATTTTTATTTATATAGATAGATAAGGCACCCCTCTTTTCTATTATGGTGAATAAGATGTGTTCAAAAGGATTTGTCATCATTGCTTTCCTCTAAGGCTGAGAAAATGTGACTTGCCCAAAAGTCAGCCAGAGGGTTTCCACAGCTGAGCAGGAATTCAAACCCGGCTTCCAGTGTCTTAGTCCAATGTTCAAGCCACATGCTGGCCTCGAATTTAGGATTAGGAGAGCTCTTTGTGAAGCAAGAGATGATCCTGCTTCCTGTTGTTGAAAAGGACCTTTTTGATACAAAAATGCCTTTTTAGAGGGTGTTTGCAATTCAAATATTTTATTTATTCTTTTGAGGTTTATAGGTTTTCTATAGTGGGTGCACAGGAAGGTTTTTCTTGGGGTTGGCCACAAAAAGGACCTTATGCCAGTTTTGCAACAGTGATGCATCAGCATTCAATAAATCCTCCTATGAGCAGCCAGTCTGTGGACCCGGATCATGGCTACAATCCTTGTCCTGGTTGCAGACAATAATAACACGTGACCACATTGCATGGGCTGACGTTCTCCCTGAGGCTGCGATGGTGAACTCTTCCTCCCCTTTCTCATTTCATTTAATAAGATGTTTTTCCCCCATGGATTATCTCCATGCTGCTTGCGCCCAATTGTTGGCATAATGTATTAGTGGCTGCGGGATCTGCTGGCCCTGAGAGGGGAAAGTACCGAGCAAGGAACGGAAGTCTCATGACTGGGATGGAGTCTTGGTCTCACGCTCATCTGCAGGGAAATATTTAACCCTTCCAGGTTCGTAATTGAGTCCGCCCGCAGATTGACCGCCACACTTTATTTAAAGAAAGCCCCAAGTGCCCAATCATGCAAGCAATTATCCCACCTTTATACAGGCAACCCCCAAGTTATGAACAAGGTAGGTTCTGTAGATTTGTTCCTAAGTGTTGCATCCCAGTATAAGAAACGAGACCATAAGATTAAATCCACCACACTGGACTGTAGGAGAAGCAATCCTTGTTTATTGATGAAAAATTGGTTACAAAAGAAAGGTAAATGCAAAGTCAAAAAGCCAAAGAAAAACACAGCAGTCAATAGAATCTCTGAACTTGAGCAGAATTTCAAAAGCCACAATACAAGAACTAGGAACCTGTTAGCCTTTTACTAACCAAGAACTTGATAACTAGAAGCCTCTGGGATTACCGGCCATGAAACACAGGAATTCTGCCAAGGCACAGCCACAATCCCAAACGTTGCTTGATCTAAAGAGGCACCCGGCAGGAGGCCTCTTAAACCAAAGAAGCTATTCTTTGAAACGCCCCTTGACTTTGAAGCCTGGGCCTGTCTCTCCTGTAAACGATGTGACCTTCGTAGAAACCGGGAAACATTTCTGTCTCTATCTATCTGTTCTCTTCGGTCCTCATTAAAAACCCCAGGTGGAGAGATATCACGGCTAGTGATATCACGTCTAGCTTCCAAAGCATTTTCCTCCAGCTGTTGAGTTTCATTTTCATCGCCACTGACCTCTGCATCAACAACAGATTCCACACTGTCAGGGTCAGGGAGAGCTTGCTCAGTTGGAAAAACTATCAGAGAATCTGGTTCACACAGATCAGGATTAGGCTGAACCCCAACACTAAGATGAATTTGTTTATAAGTTGGAACAGGACCAGGCTGTGGCACAGCTAGTTAGTACCCAGTTACATTAAATCACTACTGACAGAGTTCGAAACCAGCCCGGTATGGAGTGAGCTACCGACTATTAATAGTCTAGCTTGCTGTTGACCTATGCAGCCCGAAAGACAGTTATATCTGTAAAGTAGGAAATTTAGGTATCGCTGTATGCGGGGAGGCTAATGTAAATAATTTATGACACCATAAAGCCTTCCAGCAACATGCGTAAGAATGAGAAAGTACTCCATCAAGGACTCAGTGTCACATAGTTGACAGTGAAGCAGCAGCTCCCCCTGTGGCCGGAAGTGTGATGGAGGCTCCTTCTTTGGAAGCTTTTAAGCAGAGGCTGGGTGGCCATCTGTCAGGGGTGATTTGAATGCAATATTCCTGCTTCTAGGCAGGGGGTTGGACTGGATGGCCCATGAGGTCTCTTCCAACTCTTTGATTCTATGATTCTATGAATCAAACATATCCTAATGAAGCCGATTTGCTGGAATGTTAAATTGCCTCTGTGTGTGTCTATATATGTTGTATGTCTAATGGCATTGAATGTTTGCCATGTATATGTGCATTGTAACCCAGCCTAAGTCCTCTGCGGGGTGAGAAGGGCAGAATTTTCATCCTGGAAAGAAGGGACGAGTGGAGTGCCACAAGCAGGGTTCCGTCCTGGGCCCAGTCCTGTTCAACATCTTTATTAATGACTTAGATGAAGGGTTAGAAGGCAGGATCATCAAGTTTGCAGACAACACCAAATTGGGAGGGATAGCCAATACTCCAGAGGACAGGAGCAGATTCAAAACGATCTTGACAGATTAGAGAGATGAATGGCCAAAACTAACAAAATGAAGTTCAACAGGGACAAATGCAAGATGCTCCACTTAGGCAAAAAAATGAAATGCAAAGACACAGAATGGGGGACAATGTCTGGCTCAAGAGCAGTACGTGTGAAAAAGATCTGGGAGTCCTAGTGGAGAACAAGTTAAACATGAGCAAACAATGTGATGTGGCGACAAAAAAAGCCAGTGGGATTTTGACCTGCATCAATCAGAGCATAGTGTCTAGATCCAGGGAAGTCATGCTCCCCATGCTCTATTCCACCTGGAATATTGTGTCCAATTCTGGGCACCACAGTTGAAGAGAGATATTGACAAGCTGGAATGTGTCCAGAGGAGGGCAACTAAATTGATCAAGGGTCTGGAGAACAAGCCCTATGAGGAGCGGCTTAAGGAGCTGGGCATGTTTAGCCTGAAGAAGAGAAGGCTGAGAGCAGATATGATGAAATATGTGAGAGGAAGCCACAGGGAGGAGGGAGCAAGCTTGTTTTCTGCTTCCCTGGAGACTAGGACGCGGAACAATGGCTTCAAACTACAAGAGAGGAGATTCCATTTGAACATGAGAAAGAACTTCCTGACTGTGAGAGCCATTCAGCAGTGGAACTCTCTGCCCCGGAGTGTGGTGGAGATTCCTTCTTTGGAAGCTTTTAAACAGAGGCTGGATGGCCATCTGTCAGGGGTGATTTGAATGCAATATTCCTGCTTCTTGGCAGGGGGTTGGACTGGATGGCCCATGAGGTCTCTTCCAATTCTTTGATTCTATGATTCAATAGATACAACTTCTGCGTGAAGGTAAATGGTGCTCCATGCAATCATGCTGGCCACATGTTCGTAGAGGCGTCTGTGGGGAACGCCGGCTTTTTGGCTTAGAAAAGGGGATGAGCACCATTTCCGCCTCCCCCCCCCCCCCCGAGTTGGACACGACTAGACTTAATGTCAAGGGGAAACCTATAACTTTTTAAAATAAATTTTGGATGGAATAGGAAAGGGTGAACACCCCTGTGGTGTTTTCTTTGCTGTCTGAGCCCCCATTCAGAAGATTTCACCTCACTTTCTCCTCTTGTGATCATTGGATTTTGAAAAATTTGGCTTGTTGTAGAAGCAAGGGCTGGAGAGAAAACTTCATTAGAGACCCCTTTCCCCCATGATAATAACTCTTTAAAGAATTAATTTCCCTTCCGGGGGGAAAGTTTCTCTCACTTCCTGTTGTCTCAACCCCGTTCTTAACTAGTAGTTTCTAAGTCGGAGGTTTGTAACTTGGGGACTTCCTGTATAATCACTTCCTGCATAATTTCTTTAAAATGCAGTGGCTTCAGTTAAGCAACAGAAAGCAGGAAGAGCAGCACTCCAAACTCGCCTGCAATGAGCATGACAAACAGCTGCCAAACTATGCATTTCACATTTGTTCGTTGGATCTTGATATTCTCGTTGGTCGCCTTTATCAGCGGTTTGCTATATCCCAAGGAGGTTGTGACTTATTCTAGACATGAGTATATATTTTCTCTAGTAGGCCTTATAACCATTTTCACAATTTCATTGCCTGTCTATTTTACTGCATCTGGAGAGAGAAAGGGATTTATATATTTATCGTGTCATCAACCATACCATTGTATTACATTTCTAACAGAACAAAACAAACACACAGATTAAAAAACAACAACAACACAAAATTTGCAAACTTGGTAGTTGATTAAATGTCCTTTGACCAGTATCTGGCCACTTGGAGTGCCTCTGGTGTTGTCGCAAGAAGGTCCTCCATTGTGCATGTGGCAGGGCTCAGGGTGCATTGCAGCAGGTGGTCAGTGGTTTGCTCTTCTCCACACTCGCATGTCGTGGATTCCACCCTGTAGCCCCAATTCTTAAGATTGGCTCTGCATCTCGTGGTGCCAGAGTGCAGTCTGTTCAGTGCCTTCCAAGTCGCCCAGTCTTCTGTGTGCCCAGGGGGGAGTCTCTCATCTGGTATTACCCACGGATTGAGGTGCTGGGTTTGGGCCTGCCACTTTTGGACTCTCGCTTGCTGAGGTGTTCCAGCGAGTGTCTCTGTAGATCTATGAAAACTATGTCTTGATTTAAGTCGTTGACGTGCTGGCTGATACCCAAACAGGGGATGAGCTGGAGATGTCTCTGCTTTGGTCCTTTCACTATTGGCTGCTACTTCCCGGCGGATGTCAGGTGGTGCAATACCGGCTAAGCAGTGTAATTTCTCCAGTGGTGTAGGGCGCAGTCACCATGTGATAATGCGGAATGTCTCATTAAGAGCCACATCTACTGTTTTAGTGTGGTGAGATGTGTTCCACACTGGGCATGCGTACTCAGCAGCAGAGTAGCATAGCGCAGGGGCAGATGTCTTCACTGTGTCTGGTTGCGATCCCCAGGTTGTGCCAGTCAGCTTTCGTATGATGTTGTTTCTAGCGCCTACTTTTGGCTTGATGTTCAGGCAGTGCTTCTTGTAGGTCAGAGCACTGTCCAAAGTGTCTCCCAGGAATTTGGATGTGTTGCAATGCTCCAGTGGGATTCCTTCCCAGGTAAATCCTCAGAGCTCGGGATGCTTGTCTGTTCTTAAGGTGAAAGGCGCATGTCTGTGTTTTAGATGGATTAGGGATCAGTTGGTTTTCCCTGTAATAGGCAGTAAGAGCACCTAGAGCTTCGGAGAGCTTCTTTTCAACCATCTCAAAGCTCCCTGCTTGAGTGGTAATGGCACGATCATCAGCATAGATGAAACTCTCTGTCCCTTCTGGCAGTGGCTGGTCATTTGTGTAGATGTTGAACATGGATGGAGCAAGCACGCTCCCCTGAGGCAGGCAGTTCTTCTGTTTCCGCCATCTGCTTCTCTGGCCGTGGAACTCAACAAAAAAGCTCCTGTTTTGTAGCAGGTTTCCTATGAGGCGGGTGAGGTGGTAGTCCTTTGTGATATTATACATTTTTCTCAGGAGGAGGCAGTGGTTCACAGTATCATAGGCTGCTGACAAGTCTATGAAGACAGTTCTTGTGATCTGCTGCCTTTCAAAGCCATCTTCTATGTGTTGAGTCAGGTTCAGCACTTGCAATGTGCAGCTTTTGCCTTTCCTGAAGCCAGCTTGCTGTGGGATCAGACAGGGGAGAAAGGGAAAGAGTAGTCCATTGGTAAATTAGGTCGTTTTTGACAATGACAATCTCAAGATGCTGAGAAGTGTATTGCATAGAATTTATTGACGAACCTTTGGCCTTACAGGTGTTTTGGACATGCTCTCCCAGAGTTTTCAGCTGTCATAGCTGGTAGTCAAGGATTCTGGGAGTTGAAAACTAATATTTTACCGGGAAAATATTGAAAGCTATTGCTTGGCTGTTACTTTCAGGGAGAGGCACTTGTTTTCTTTTAGAACAGTGGTTCTCAAGCTGTGGGTCCCCAGATGTTTTGGCCTACAACTCCCAGAAATCCCAGCTAGTTTACCAGCTGTTAGGATTTCTGGGAGTTGAAGGCCAAAACCACTGTCTTAGATCTTTTAGGGCAACTCCCCCATGGAATCCATGTAAGAAAGTTTAGATCAGCATTTCTCAACTTGGGGGTAGGGAGGGGGTGTCAGAGGGGTCACCAAAGACCATTGGGAAATACAGTATTCTCTGCTGGTCATAGGAGTTCTATGTTAGTGGGGTTCAGAATGCTCTTTGATTGTTGTAATTTGTATGAATTGTATGAAGTATATTTTAATGTATTTTATATTGATGACCTATAATGTTTTTCTTATTGTGTTGAATTTTATGTTGTTAGCCGACCTGAATCCCTCCCCGGAGGTGAGAAGACCGGGGTATAAAAACTCTAAATAAATAATAAAAAATAAAATAAATTTGATTGTAGGTGAACTATCAATCCAGCAATTAAAACTCTCAAATGTCAAGGTCTATTTCCCCCCAAACTCCACCAGTGTTCACATTTGGGCATATTGAGAATTCGTGTCAAGTTTGGTCCAGATCCATCGTTGTTTGAGTCCACGGTGCTCTCTGGATGTAGGCGAACTACAACTCCAAAATGCAAGGTCAATGCCCACCAAACCCTTCTAGTATTTTCTCTGTTGTTCATGGAAATTGTGTGTGCCAAGTTTGGTTCAATTCCATCGTCGGTGGAATTCTGAATGCTCTTTGATTGTAGGTAAACTATAAATCCCAGCACCTGCAACACTCAAATAACAAAGTCAATCCCCCCAACCCCACTAGTCTTGAAAATTTGAGCATATTGGGTATTTGTGCATAATTTGGTCCAGTGAATGAAAATACATCCTGCATATCTGATATTTACATTACGATTCATAACAGCAGCAAAATTACATTTGTGAAGTAGCAACAAAAATAATTTTATGATTGGGGGTCACCACAACATGAGGAACTGTATGAATTCCTTCACTCTCTGTTTCCTACTTCGCTTTCTGTCTTCCTTTTCTCCTTCCCTCTCTGTTTCCTACCTCCTTTTCTTTCTTTCTCTTTTTCTTTCTTTCTCCCCTCCTCCCTCAATCTATTTTGAAGGGAGCAAGAATGAGGTGGAAAGGATTCCCCCAATTTTGGGAGGCAATACAGGAGAGGAGCGTTCAGGGTGGAACTGGAGCCCAAATGGTGGTGGAGGTAGTGGCAAGTTTTAGGCAGCATTGGCTCCCAGAGTGACCCATTGAAGTTCGAATCAGGTGTCAAACAGGTATTGCCCCAACGCTATTTTCCATCTTCATTGCTATGATACTTCATTTTGTTGATGACAGATGGCAAGCTATTTAACCTCAGCTGACTGAAAACCAAAACCAAGGTCACGACAACATTTGTTATAGAGCTCCAATATGCTGATGATAACATAGTCTGTATATATTCAGAAGAAGACCTACAAGCCACTCTAAATACCTTTGCAGAAGCATACGAGAAGCTCGGCTTCTCACTGAACATTGAGAAAACCAAAGTGCTCTTCCAGCAGTCACCAGCCAATCCCTCTGCAATGCCAGAAATACAGCTTAATGGTGTAACATTAGAAAATGTTGACCATTTCTGCTACTTTAACAGCCAACTCCACAAATGTCAATATTGACACTGAAATACAACATTGCCTGAGCTCTGTGAGTGCAGCATTTTTCCAAATAAAGCAGAGAGTGATTGAGGTCCAGAACATCCGTAGGTAGGCCAAAATGCTTGTTTATAAAGCTATGGTCCTCCCAGCTCTGCTATATGCCTGCGAAACGTGGACTGTCTACAGACGTCACACTCAACTCCTGGAACGATTCCGTCAGCGTTGCCTCCGAAAAATCCTGCAAATCTCTTGGGAAGACAGGCGGACAAATGTCAGCGTGCTGTAAGAAGGAAAGACTACCAGCATTGAAGTGATGCTCCTACGCCATCAACTATGCTGGACTGGCCATGTTGTCCAAATGCCCGATCACCATCTCCCAAAGCTATTACAATACTCCCAACTCAAGAACGGGAAACATAATGTTGATGGACAGGAAAAGAGATTTAAAGATGGGCTGAAAGCAAACCTTACAAACTGTGGCATAGACATCGAGAATTGGGAATCCTTGGCTTTTGAGTTCTCTAACTGGAGGTCAGCCATGACCAACAGTGCTGCGGAATTAGAAAAGGCACAAACGAAAGCGAGAAATGTGGCAAGAGGAAGGTGCATCAAGCCAACCTTGACTGGGACTGCCTTCCACCTGGAAACTGATGTCCTAACTTTAGAAGAACATGCGGATCAAGAATAGTTCTCCACAGCCACCTTCATATTCACTGCTAAGACACTACACTTGGAGGGCCATCATCCTCGGGCTTCCAGGGATCACCTAAGTAAGTAAGCGGCAAGTCTAAAATCTAAGGCAGGAGCTGGGTAAATGACCTCGGCAGACCGCATACGGCCCGTGGGGCATAGTTTGAGGACCCTTGTTTTAGATGTTTTGCTATGTGCGACTCCTTTGCAGTTCAGGAGGAAATCTGTATTCCTCTCTTTAGGATGAATGATGGCGAATCAATTGTAACGTGGGCTTTATGGGCTCCGAGCATGCTTGGCTGAATGAATTACAGTCTAAATAAAAAGGCCCGTTATTTCCCTTGAATCCCCATTGAGGTTAATATCTCTTATGCTTCTGGGCAAGTCGTCATTGTTTGGTGTGTTTATTGCTTTCAATATGTGTGGAAGAGGGAGGGCTGGAATTGATCTGGTTGAGTTCCCAAGCTTCTGTGATGGAAGTCGAAGGCTACAGTCGTCAGGAAATGAGGTTTGAAGCTTTACCGTTTGTTGGATGCTAAAGTGTTCTTGCTTTTTTCCTGTTTTTTGAAAAAAAAAATCACAGGTTCCTGGTTAAGAACTTGATGCCCTTGAAGGCAGAAATCAGGTAGAATTATGTACATACCGTATTTTCTGGCATACTAGACTGGGCGTATAAGACGCCCCCCCCCCCAAATTTTTACCGCTTATACTCGAGTATAAGCCGGCTCGAATATAAGCCGCGGCACCTGATTTTTCCACAAAAAACTGGGAAAACTTGTCGACTCGAGTATAAGCCGAGGATGGGGAATGCAGCAGCTATGGGTCAGTTTCAAAATAAAAATAGATACCAATAAAATTACATTAATTGAAGCATCAGTAGGTTGAATGTTTATTAGGGTGTTAAGATCATCTGGGGAGGCCCTGCTCTTGGTCCCGCCTGCGTTACAAGTACGTTTGGCAGGGATGAGAGACAGGGCCTTCTCAGTGGTGGCCCCTCGGCTGTGGAGTGGCCTTCCTAGGGATATTAAATCGGCCCTTCCCTGTTGATATTTCGGAGGAAAGTGAAGACCTGCTTGTTCGAGCAGGCATCTGAAGAGCCAGTGTAATGAACATAGGAATATGGAACAATTGGATGATGCGACTGGATCTTGATTTTAACTATGAGACGCTAATGAGATGTTTTATTGATTTATATTGACTATTATGCAGGCAACAATAATATTAGGTACGGGTCTGTGGCAGTTCATTCCGGGGCCAATTAGAGGAAAGAATCTGGGTAACTTGTAGGAAGAATAAGGCCGTATTAGACAATGTGTGGGGATGAGTTAGAACTGGTCATTTTCAAAGACTTGTTGAAACCACCAGGTCTTCAAGCTCTTATGAAAAGAGGGGAGGGATGGGGCCTGTCTTATTTCCCTTGGAAGGGCGTTCCAGAGACGGGGGGCCACCACTGAGAAGACCCTCTCTCTCATCCCTACCAACCACACTTGAGACAGTGCAGTGGTTCTCAACCTGGGGTCCCCAGATGTTTTTGGCTTACAACTCCCAGAAATCCTTGCAGTTTACCAGCTGTTAGGATTTCTGGGAATTGAAGGCCAAAAACATCTGGGGACCCCAGGTTGAGAACCACTGCAGTAGTGGGACCAAGAGGAGGGCCTCCCTCTGAAAAAATGGGAGGGGGGTTTGAACCCCTACCCCCCCCCTCCCATGGCTACAGCCCTGCTTGCACAACCTCCGGCTCTCCAGCAGTTTTGGCCTCCAACTCCCAGAATTCCTGTCTATTGGACAACCTGGCTAGTACTTCTGGGAGTTGGAGGCCAAAACTGCTGGAGGGGCACAGGTTGTGCAGGCCTGCAGTACAAAATGCCAATTTGTGCCATGTATGGACTAATGTTTGCTTCCATCTCCTCTCGAGGGGAGATCCAGCTTAATGTGACGGCATGAGCCAATGATCGACTCTTGGAAATGAGGTACCCTGGAGTTCTTGAAAGAGCAGCTTGCCGGGTGTATCTATTCTTCCTGTCTCGGAGTCTTGTTCAGTATATTGTCACTAAGCTGGGCTTCTGGGAATGGTAGAGTGTGTCTGATACTGCAATCCTATAATAACCCTCCCTACCAGCTGTGGATATAAACACCTCTGTAGTGCTAGTGCACAAGTGTGAATTACTCAGTCCTCTCGGTCCTCTCCTTGTGAATTATTAATGTTCTTTTGATAGAATCCGACTGGCAAGGGTCAGTCTGAAACCCAGATTGAGAGTGGTAAAAAAAGAGAAAGGAATAAAGAGTAGCCTGCTTTGATGGGGGATGATAAAGGGGGCTTCTTAGGGGTCTCTAATCCAAAGAGAGTGGCCCAAGCCTTCCCTCGATTGGGGAAGCAATATATTTTCCATTTGGCTAGACTTGGAAAAAAGTGAGTTGGAGAGGTGGAACTACACCTCTCATCATCCCTGGCTTGGGCTCATAGCAATTGCAGTCCCAATCTACAGAGTATCAAATGTTGCTGATGGTTGCGGCAGTGACATTCAGAGGAATTGAAATTCATTGTGAACCTACTTGAATCCCCCAAATAAGTAGCTAGACAGTGGTGCTGTTGTGGCTCAGCTGGAGCCTCCGGAAGAGCAGGAAGAGGATGATGGGTTTCAGATTCCTGAACAGGTTCCTATTGTTGATACAGACGATGTGGATGCTGAAGACGAGGAATTCCAGTTTCCCATGGGAAGGGATGTTGTCTAAGAACAGCGTTTCTCAACCTGGGGGTCGGGACCCCTGGGGGGTTGCGAGGGGGCATCAGAGGGGTCACCGAAGACCATCAGAAAACACAGTATTTTCTGTTGGTCAAGGGGGTTCCATGTGTCAAGTTTGGCCCAATTCTATTGTTGGTGGAGTTCAGAAAACTCTGTACGCAAACTATAAATCCCAGTAATTACAAATCCCAAAGGTCAATGTCTATTTTCCCCAAACTCCACCAGTGTTTACATTTGGGCATATGGAGTATTTGTGCCAAATTTGGTCCAGATCCACCATTGTTTGAGTCCACAGTGCTCTCTGGATGTAGGTGAACTACAGCTCCCAAACTCAAGGTCAATACCCAGCAAACCCTGCTAGTATATTCTCTTGTTCATGGGAGTTATGTTACAAATTTGGTTCAGTTCCATCACTGGTGGAGTTCAGGATGCTCTTTAATTGTAGCTGAACTATAAATCCCAGAAACTACAACTCCCAAATGACAAATTACTCCCCCCAACCCCACCAGTATTCAGATTTTGGTGTATCGGGTATTTGTGCCCAGATTGATCCAGTGGATGAAAATACATCCTGCATATCAGATATTTACATTACGATTCATAACAATAGCAAAATGACAGTTATGAAGTAGCAACAAAAGTAAAGTAATGTTATGGTTGGGGGTCACCACCACATGAGGAACTGTATTAAGGGGTCGCAGCATTAGAAAGGTTGAGAACCACTGTCTTAGAAGATCTTTCTGATCTTAGTTACATTTCACAGGTGCAGGTGGAAGAGGCGAGCCAGCCTGTGAGCTCTCTGCCTGTTGATTCTCAGGCTGCTGGTTCCCAGCTCCAGGATAATGAGTTATTCGACCTTGAAGGCTCTGCAGATTTAGATAGGGCAGATCGCTTGCAATTCAGGGTTTGCGTTAGTACAAGACTTGCAAACAAGAGAGAGGTTAGAGGTCAAAGGAATGCTTTCATGCTGGGAAAGTATATTTAGTGAGCTGATTGAAGGCAACCTTTTGTCAGTGCAACTTCGGCAAACACCCTGATAACTTCTTTGGTTTTCCTCGGCTTTTGGGCAATGCTTTTGACTTCTTAGGACTGATTTGGATCTTGACTTCTGGGGACTCTTGTCATGCTGCCATGGAATCTTGTTTGATCAATGCTTATGGATTATGCTTCATGTTATTTGCCTTTGGACTTTGGAAACTCTGCCTTTGCATTCAAGACTCTGTTGGCTATTGAACTTTTGCAACTTTACTTTTGTGTTTGAGACTTTGCCTTTTCTTTAATAAACTACAAAACCTACAGCCTTGGTGTGTGTGGTGTTCTGAGCAAGGTGTATCTAGCCTGAGGTGCGACAGGTGCCTTCCCTGAATTGTATTTTGGACACATCTCCCAATCGTCTATAATAGTGGATGGCTCCAAGAGAATTTGAGACATGTTCGAGAGCAGTGTTTTTCAACCTGGGAGTCAGGACTCCTGGGGGGGGGGGGTCACAAGTGGGTTTCAAAGGGGTTGCCAAAGGCCATCAGAAAACATATATTTCTGATGGCCTTAGGAACCCTTTTGGCAGACAAGATTGAAGATCTCTCCGCCTGTCCTTCTTTTCCTTTTTGGAAACAGAAGATGAATCCTCCCACCAAAAGCTCTGCTCCACTGTGATTGAAACAGCTCTCCCTCTCAGCCAAGGGGAAGGCTGTTTCTAAGACTCCAAGCGGAGAGGGGAGGGCAGGCGTGCTTGGAACATGGGTAGGGCTCATGTGCGGGCGAAGAAGAGAGTGCGAGGCTGGAGGGAGGCTCGTACCAGGGAGTCTCTTCAAGGCATGGGGGTTCTATGTGGGAAGTTTGTCCCAATTCTATCATTGGTGGGATTCAGCATGCTCTTTGGTTGTAGCTGAACTATAAATCCCTGCAAATACAACTCCCAAATGTCAAGGTCTATTTCCCCCAAACTCTACTAGTGTTCACATTTGGGCATCTTGAGTATTCGTGCCAAGTTAGATCATTATTTGAGTCCACAGTGCTCTCTGGATGTAGGTGAACTACAACTCCAAAACTCAAGGTTAAACCCTTCCAGTATTTTCTGTTGGTCATGGGGGTTCTGTGTGCCAAATTTGGTTCAATTACATTGTTAGGGGAGCTCAGAATGGTTTTGATTCTAGGTGAACTATAAATCCCTGCAACTACAACTCCCAAATGTCAAGGTCTATTTCCCCCAAACTCTACTAGTGTTCACATTTGGGCATCTTGAGTATTCGTGCCAAGTTCGATCATTATTTGAGTCCACAGTGCTCTCTGGATGTAGGTGAACTACAACTCCAAAACTCAAAGTTAAACTCTTCCAGTATTTTCTGTTGGTCATCGAAGTTCCGTGTGCCAAATTGGGTTCAATTCCGTTGATAGGGGAGTTCAGAATGTTTTTTGATTGGAGGTGAACTATAAATTCCAGCAACTACAACTCCCAAATGAAAAAAATCAACCCTCCCCCAGAACCCCACCAGTATTCAAATTTGGGCATATTGGGTATTTGTGCCAAATTTGGTCCGGTAAATGAAAATGCATCCTGCATACCAGATATTTACATTACAATTTATAACAGTAACAAAATTATAACTATGAAGTAGCAATGAAAATAATGTTATGGTTGGGGGTCACCACAACGTGAGGAACCGTATTAAGGGGTCGCAGCATTAGGAAGGTTGAGAAACACAGTTCTAGAGGGCCAGTGGACCTTCTCCATGCTCGATAGCTGCTGGTTATGCATTTGAACATGCCCAAGAAAAACTTTGAGCATCCACGAGTGATGAGTTTGATACAGAGCCTTGAAACAGAGAGGTTCATATTTGTAGATGGTGTTTTATATATTGCTATGTGATCCAGAACGTGTCCACCTCTGACATCGAACTGCAGTCTAGCTTGATGTAACTTGTATTTTTAAAAAAATGTCATTTCCCCTTCTAGAAAGGGCAGGTAAGTCATTTCAGGTAAATGGAAGTCACACAGAGGTCCCCGCTGACAGCCAGTGATGCGTGCTGGCAAATCCAGCGCAAGGGTTCCCTCCATTTATCAAAATGCCTGCAGGGAAGTTGTTGGCTGGAGACGGAGTTTGCAAAATGGAACTGTTTGGACCCGTTTCCTCTTGCCGTTGCTCTTTGGAGTAGCAACTTGTAATGAAAGTCTGAGAAAGGTGCGGCTGTGTGGGATGTGTGGTTGGTGTGAGGATAAGAGAGCACGTGCCGCTTAACCCACTCAACCTGCAAAGGTTGCTAGTGGGGTGCTGTGTCCACCCACAACTGACAAGAGCTTAACCAAAGGTACCGCACCGTGGGTAGAATCTTGTGTTGTCCCTTGACTTCTAAACCAACAAGGCAATAGTAGGGATTGTTTTGGACTGCATCTACCCGCAGACTTGGCCTTTGGTGGTGCAGACAAACAGGCTGCTGGGCATTATTATTATGATGATGATGATTATTATTACTAGCTTGGGTACCCGGTGGTGCCCAGATTATTTGATAAAGGCTTTGCTTGTTTTGAGGTGTTAGATAATATCATTTAGTGAATTTTTCCATACCTCTTGTTCAGTTGCTGATCAATTCTTGTTTCCTGTGCGCCCTAGGAAAGGGTAGTAAAGGGTTAAGTGAAAGTCAGTGGGTGGAGTCATGCAAATTCCACACTAATGGAGAGTGAGAAAGGAACCCTGGGATGTCCATTCTGGAGGCAAAAGAGAACATCTAGGATGAGATTGTCCCTGAATGAAAGCATTCCTTCGGTGGTAGGGCTGTATGGTGTTTGGGGAGGACCTTGGCAAGGGTTGGGAGATAGGTTCGTGGTGCCCACTGTAACCTGAAATGTCCTTGGAGGGAGGGCCGTGGGTGTCTCCTGTGTAGTGGAAACTATCACCTGTTTGTGTAGACCAGGGGTCCTCAAACTAAGACCCGGGGGCCAGATGTGGCCCTCCAAGGCCTTTTACCCTGCCCTCGCTCAGGGTCAACCTAAGTCTGAAATGACCTGAAAGCACACAACAACAACAACAACAACAACAATCCTATCTCATCAGCCAAAAGAAGGCCCACACTTCCCATTGAAATGCTAATAAGTTTATATTTGCTAAAATTGTTCTTCATTTTAATTATTGTATTGTTTTTAAGTGGTTTTGCACCACAAATAAGATATGTGCAGTGTGCATAGGAATTCATTCATTTTTTTTCAAATTATAATCCGGCCCTCGAACAGGTTGAGGGACTGCGACCTGGCCCTCTGGCCTCCTGTTTAAGTGGAAAAACAGTTAAAAACAATACAGTAAGTAAAAATGAAGAACAATTTTAACAAATATAAACTTATTATTATTTGAATGGGAAGTGCTTTTGGCTAATGAGATAGGATTGTTGTTGTTGTTGTTGTGTACTTTCAAGTCATTTCAGATGTAGGTTGACCCTGAGCGGGGGCCGGGTAAATGACCTTGGTGGGTTGTATTCGGCCCTCGGGCCTTAGTTTGAGGACCCCTGGTGTAGTGCTTTCAGTACCGGGTTACGGAGACCAAGGTGAGACCACCCTCAGAGAAAGGCAAATACCAATCCTGCCTAGACCAAGAAAACCCTTTGGTCTATCCGCTTTACACTCTCAGTAAGTCGGAAATGTCTTTTTTTATATAGTTATTTTTATTTTATTTAAGTAAACATACATTTGCAAGTGTTTGTTGCATACAGTGCAATACTTTCTATCTATTAATTTTCTATAATCATTTATCTGATAATATATTTCCATTAAGGGGTCACAGTCTACTATCTAAATAATACATTAAAAGATATAATAGATTCTTACTTTACATCCACTTCTTCCTTGCCTACAGTCTTATAGGATCCTCTATATACATTTTTAATTCAACTTTACATTAAGGTGTTGAATCATTAGTTGCCATTCATTAACGAAGTTGTCTAATATTTCTCCTCATAATAATACAGTTATTTTGTCCATTGTCAACATATCTATAATATATTTTTCCCATTCTTCTAAAGGAGGTATAGCTGGGGTTTTCCAATATCTAGCATATATTATTCTAGTTGCCACTGTTGTGTAAAACAAAAAAAAAAATCCCATTTTTTTTTCTAATTCTTCCTCGGGCATATTCAAAAGGTACATTTGAGGTGTCATTTTGAAATTTGTGTTTAACATTTTTGCAAGATATACATGGATCTGTTTCCAGTAATTTTTTTACTTTGCTGCAAGTCCACCATGTGTGGTAGAATGTACCTTTTTCTTTCCCACATTTCCAAGTAAGTCGGAAATGTCTTTTAAGGTGCACAACATCACAGATTATTTCAGCAGTCATGGGTCCCCGCATGGTTTATCCTTCATTTGGAACCTGTAGTCCGCAAATACTTGAGTGGGTCCAAGGATCTGCAATCTGGGTACAAATTCACCCTACCTTTAGTGTCTTCTTGGTTACTGTATTTATGTGGCTATGGTGTCCTGGGAAGTGGAGCAATACTTTTTAATCTGGTTTTCAACGTGATATGTGAGTCCAGAATGGAGAAGGACCATTGATCTAGGCAGAACGAAACCTGGGGTCTGTTTATCAGGTGCGCCGTGTGCAGCTTGCCGTGTGTTGTGAAACCCTGTGCGCGACTGCCTTCCTCTTCCTCCTTCTCCTGAGAGTTTCTGTCTCTCTCTGTTTATCCCGCAGGTGTGCAAACAGCCAAGGAGGCATTTCAGTGTGTCAGAGATGATGTGGAGAGACACTCTGTGAGTAACCAAAGGTTTTTGTGTTACATAAAGCTGCGCTAATCGGAACAGAAGCCCTCAGCCTGCTATCCGTGCCCTTGGAAACAAATTTCCCAGCAAGCCGTGGTCTGGTTATAGTTAAATCATGATTTTTAGGGGTAGCTAATGCTATGCATCACGTCCCAATCTAAAACTGTGACGGTGCAGATGGATTTTATGTGCTGTGGAGCAGCTCCCCATCTCTGGATTCCAAAAAGATCGTTTTAATAAACATTGTCACATTAATGAAACATTTCCGTTACAGGCGAGTGCATCACGCCCCTCTGCGGAGTTTATTCCGTGGGTTGAGCCTTGGCATGATCTTGGCAGCGGGCTGTCAGCACAAGCCTCAACACTTAAGGCACCCACGTTGAACAATATCTCGTAGGGCGGTTGGCTTGGCAGAGATGGGAGAAGCTTCCAAAATGAATAGGAAACCCGTGGCTAAATTGCGTCCAACTTGACTGTCTGCAGCTCTCAAGAGAGCGTCATAATTCTGCCTTTGGTTTCAGTATTTGTCCCTTATCTTTCTGTATGATATTTAAGGCACTTTATCAATCAAAATAAAAACAATGAGCCATAGTAGATGGGTTTATGTCAGGTCTTCCATGAAAAGGCATTTTATGAAAATGTTGATGTGTACACAACCCATGTGTTATATGTTCGATTTTCTCAGATGGTGCCAGAAGGGTCTGCGTGCAGCATCATTGCATACTATGGTTTGTAATGTTTGGATGAGTCTTCCGAAAATTGAAGTAGGCTTCAGTTTTGCTTTATAGTGTCTTACTTACTTACTTACTTACTTAGGCGATCCCTCGTATTCCGAGGATGATGGTCCTCCAAGTTTGGGTCTGTAGGTGACTGTGGAGCCCTGTTCTTGACCTGCATCTTCTCCCGCAGTGAGGGCATTGGTTTCCAGGTGGAAGGCGGTCTCGGTTGAGGTTGGCTTGACGTGCCTTCCTCTTGGCACGCTTCCCTCTTTCACCCTCCATTCGTGCCTCTTCAAATTCTGCAGCACTGCTGGTCACAACTGACCTCCAGCTGGAGTGCTCAAGGGCCAGGGCTTCCCAGTTCTCAGTTTCTATGCCACAGTTTTTAAGGTTGACTTTGAGCCCATCTTTAAATCTCTTTTCCTGCCCACCAACATTCCCTTTTCGGTTCTTGAGTTCGGAGTAGAGCAACTGCTTTGGGAGATGGTGGTTGGGCATCTGGACAACGTGGCCGGTCCAGCGGAGTTGATGTTGGAGGACCATCGCTTCAATGCTGGTTGTCTTTGCTTCTTTCAGCACGCTGACGTTTGTCTGCCTGTCTTCCCAAGAGATTTGCAGGATTTTCCGGAGGCAGCGCTGATGGAATCGTTCCAGGAGTTGCATGTGACGTCTGTAGACAGTCCACGTCTCACAGGCATATAGCAGGGTTGGGAGGACAATAGCTTTATAGACAAGCACCTTGGTATCCCTACGGATGTCCCCGTCCTCAAACACTCTCTGCTTCATTTGGAAAAATGCTGAACTCACAGAGCTCAGGCAGTGTTGTATTTCGGTGTCGATGTTGACTTTGGTGGAGAGGTGGCTGCCAAGGTAGCGGTAATGATCAACATTTTCTAATGTTAGATCATTAAGTTGTATCTCTGGTATTGGAGAGGGGTTGGCTTGTGACCGCTGTCTTATCTGTCTTATCTGTTGTGCAAAAAGTAGATAAATGAGGCAGTACTTTTCATAGGGATGAGGCATTGGCTGCTGATTCTTGGCAGGTTTTTAGAAATAGTCGCAGCCAATGGGCACAAAGATAAAGCTGGCTCCTGGCATACTTGGAAATAATAATAATAATTTCCAGTCCTTGCATCAGGTAGCCTAAAACAGTCTGGTGTTGGTGCTGAAATTATAAGCTAGGTTTGCTTTTAGCAGATATATTTCATTGAAAAAATTCTGCTGCTTGTTAGAGCTGTATTAGGTACCCGTATTTCCTCGAGTCTAATGCGCCATCGAATCAAAGGTGCACTTCAATTTCCAAAACCCAGAATAATTTTCATATAATGATAAAACTTGATTTATAGATGTCCCTATCTCCCCAAGGGGACTCAGGATGGTTTCCAACGCATATGGCAAGCATTCAATGCCAACAAAGAAACATATCAACAAACGATATCAAAACGAGATACATCAAACAATATAAAACAATCTAACTGTAAACTTACCACCAAATAAGAATATACCAAAAAATTGAACTAGTAATCCTAGCAGACACCTTTCCGATCTTCGGTTGCCTTTTTGTAAATCAATGCAGATATTTTACTGTATTGTCAAAGGCTTTCATGGCTGGAATTACTGGATTGTTGTGTGTTTTTTCGGGCTGTTTGGCCATGTTCCGGAAGCATTCTCTCCTGACATTTCACCTTCATCTATGGCAGGCATCCTCAGAGGTTGTGAGGTCTGTTGGAAACTAGGAAAATGGAGTTTTTATATCTGTGAAATGTCCAGAGTGGGACAAAGAACTCTTGTCTGTTGGAGTTAGGTGTGAATGTAGCAATTGGCCACTTTGAGTAGCATTTAATGGCCTAGCAGTTTCAAGGTCTGGCTTCGTACTGTCTGGGAGAATCCTTTGTTGGAAGGTGACTACCTGGCCCTGGTGGTTTCTTGTCTGGAATTCCCCTGTTTTTGAGTGTTGTTCTTTATTTACTGTTATGATTTTAAGATCTGGGAGCCAGATTTTGTTCATTTATATGGCTTCCTCCTTTCGGTTGAAATTGTCCACACACTTGTGGATTGTAATGGCTTCTCTGTGTAGTATGACATGTCAATTGTGAGAGTGGTCCAGCATTTCTATGTTCTCAAATAATGTTCTGTGCCCAGGTTGGTTCATCAAGTGCTCTGCCATGTTTTACTGTTTAGGGTGTATGTCATTACATATAAATTGTTTGATTTTATTTTGTTTAATTTATTGATGTTAGGTTCTGGTGTTGTTTTCATGTGTAGGGTTATTTTGGATTATACGTTTGTTTTTTTGAGGCATTGAATGTTTGCCTTTTTGTATGTTGGAATCCACCCTCATCATCATCATCATCATCATCATCATCATCATCATCATCATCACAGGATCCCATAGCATTGAGCTATGGCCATTAAATTAGGGATGAAGTCCCTCAAAGAAGAGATCCAGGGGCTCCGGAAACACCTTCCCCTTTTTGTTTTGGCTCAGCACTTGCGTTATGATATGACTCAAATCTAATTCTAATTATGGCAAGGTAATTTGGTCCCAAAAGGCAAGCATTAGATTCAAGTAAATATGGTATTTTGTGAATGAGGTCAGAGTGGATCATTGTGTTTTGTTCAGCGCCCTCCATCAGCATGGCACATTGAACATTCCCAACAAACACCTCTCTTTGCTGTATTTCATTGAGCATATGTGATGATTTTAACTGTGGCACAATGGGTTAAATGTGTTGCGGTGGCACAATGGATTAAACCCTTATGCTGGCTGAACTGCTGACCTGAAGGTCAGTGGTTCAAATCTGTGAGACGGAGTGAGCTCCCATCTCTCTTGTGGGGACATGAGAGAAGCCTCCCACTGGGCATACCCTGGGCAGCGTCCTTGCAGACAGCCAATTCTCTCACACCAGAAGGGATTTGCAGTTTCTCAAGTTGTCCCTGACATGAAGAAAATGGTTCTTGTTTTGGTTGTGCCTGATGCCCTAAAACCTGTTCCTGCTGGGCGGCCCATAAATCAATCAATGTAGATTGTGGTGTTTTGGGGTGAATAGCATGGGGAAGGGTGCTTCCTTTTCAACCTGCATGTCAATATCTTCCCAGTCGTCCTTGCAAAGGTAAGGGTTTGTGCGACTGTGAAGCAGAAAGGAGTACCTCTGCCAGACAAGACAGAGGTACTCCTGGTTAGTCGCAGGGCCGAACAGGGTATAGGGTTACAGCCTGTGTTAGACGGGGTCGCACTCCCCCTGAAGACACAGGTTCGCAGTTTGGGTGTGATCCTGGATTCATCGCTGAGCCTGGATCCCCAGGTTTCGGCGGTGACCAGGGGAGCATTCGCACAGTTAAGACTCGTGCGCCAACTGCGACCGTACCTTGGGAAGTCTGACTTGGCCATGGTAGTCCACGCTCTGGTTACATCCCGCCTTGACTACTGCAACGCTCTCTACGTGGGGTTGCCTTTGAAGACGGCCCGGAAGCTCCAACTAGTCCAACGGGCGGCAGCCATGGTACTAACAGGAGCGGGGCGCAGGGAGCATACAACTCCTCTGCTGTACCAGCTCCACTGGCTGCCGATTAGCTACCGGACCCAATTCAAAGTGCTGGCTTTGGCCTTTAAAGCCCTAAACGGTTCTGGCCCAACATATCTATCCGAACGTATCTCAACCTATCAGCCCACCAGGACCCTAAGATCTTCAGGAGAGGCCCTTCTCTCCATCCCGCCTGCTTCACAGGTGCGGTTGGCGGGAACGAGAGATAGGGCCTTTTCTGTGGTGGCCCCTCGGCTTTGGAATGCCCTCCCCATAGAGATAAGATCAGCCTCTTCACTGATGGTATTTCGTAAAAAACTGAAAACATGGATGTTTGAGCAAGCATTCGGTTAACCCGATGCAAGGAATTTTCGACCTAGGACCGGCAATTACTGACAACGAAATAGGATCATGATTAAATTAAGAGATGCATTGGTCTGTATTGGTGGCCCAATACTGTGAAATGTATATGTTTGTGTTTTATATTTTAATTGGAATATTGTTGTTTTAATGTTGTTGTAAACCGCAATGAGTCGCCGTTTTAGGCTGAGATATTGGCGGTATACAAGCGTACTAAATAAATACTAAATAAATAAAGGCCCACTGAGGGCAGTGCAGTGGACTGAATGTGGAATGTCCTCTCTATCGAGCTCATTAGCAGCTCATGAACTAACCTCTCTGAGCCTTACCTCCTCCTCAGGGTTTCTGTAAAATGGAGAGGTCTGATTTTCTGAGACCTTTGGAAGAGGAACAGAAGGGAAAAGCAACGAATAAAATGAAATTGCTGGCAGGTGTGCAACCCCAATAGATGGCAATGAGATGCAACATCTTATGTCACAACTGAATGTGATTTTTTTAAAAAAAATTAAGGAGTCTTTGCTAGACTTTCTGCCCTTTTTCTCTCTCGCCTCTTTTCTCTAGCTTGCTAGGAAATGTATTGGCGAAGGCTTTCATATCTGGAATCACTGGGTTGTTGTGAGTTTTTGGGCTGTATGACCATGTTCCAGAAGCATTCTTTCCTGACATTTTGCCCACATCTATGACAGACATCATCAGAGGTTGTGAAGTCTGTTGGAAACTAGGCTATTGGAGTTAATACATCTGTGGAATGTCCAGGGAGGAACAAAGAACTCTTGTCTGTTGGAGGCAGGTGTAAATGTTGCAACTGGCCACCTTGACTAGTTGAAACTGGCCACCCCAATTTTCTGTATTGAATACCCCCCACCTCTTTGGTAGGAGCCCCTGGTGGTGCAATGGGTTAAACCCTTATGCCGGCAGGACTGAAGACTGACAGGTCGCAGGTTCGAATCCGGGGAGAGTGTGGATGAGCTCCCTCTATCAGCTCCAGCTCCTCATGCGGGGACATGAGAGAAGCCTCCCAGAAGGATGATAAAACATCAAATTATCCGGGCATTGTCCCCTGGCAACGTCCTTGCAGATGGCCAATTCTCTCACACTAGAAGCGACTTGCAGATTCTCAAGTCGCTCCTGACACAACAAAAAAACAAACAAACTAGCATTGAATGGCCTTGTAGCTTCAAGACCTGGCTGTTTCCTGCCTGTGGGAATCCTTTGTTGGGACGTGTTAGCTGACCCTCATTGTATCTTGCCTGAAATTTCCGTGTTTTTTGAGTGTTCTTTATTTACTGTCCTGATTTTAGAGGTTTTTTTAATACTGGTAGTCAGATGTTGTTCATTTTTATGGTTTCCGCCTTCCTGTTGAAAGTGTTCACATGCTTGTAGATTTCAGTGGATTCTCTGTGTAGTCTGATATGGCGGTTATGAGAGTGGTCCAACATTTCTGTGTTCTCAGATAATATGCTGTGTCCAGGTTGGTTCATCAGGTTCTCTGATTGAAGTAGTCTGCAGTGCCTTTCATGTTCCTTGATTCGTGTTTAGGCAATGCTGCATTCGGTGGTTCTTATGGAGACTTGTCCACAACTGCATGGTATATGGTAAACTCCCACAGAGTTGAGAGGATCCCTCTTGTCCTTTGCTGAACGTAGCAATTGTTGGATATTTTTAGTGTATCTGTAGATAGTTTGTATGTCGTGTTCCTTCATCAGCTTCCCTATGTGGTCAATGGTTCCCTTCGTAGTTTGTATCAAAAGCATTGCATAAATCAGCATAAAACTGGTAAAAATAGAAGGTGCACAGGTGGCTAAATATCTTTTGACCAAAAATGGGCAACAGCAACGGCATTGTCTCTAGCCCTCCAGCAATTCCTCCTCTGTACATGAGGCAGGGCACAATGGACAAGCATACAGATGCAGAGTTGTCTGTTCTGCTCCACAGTCACACAAAGTATGGGATTCTTTTAGGTAGTGCCATTTTGCCAGGTTGTCTTTTGATCTGCCCATTTCACTTCTGAGTCTGTTCAGGGACTTCCAAGTTTCCCATTCTTGGAGAAAGACCCTCGTGGGGGTGGGGGGGCATCCAGTTGGTATTTCCTGATATAGCTGCCCAGAGGGATACCCTTGCTGTTGCTGGAGGGATGCCAAGAGGAGGGGTAGTTCTCATAGTTCTCATAAGTTTAAATAATAAATAAATAAATAAAACTTTCCCTTGATTTGAGTCTACTGGGAGGAGACTGGTAGCCATGTAGTGGATGGCTTTCACAGTGTTTAACCTTATTTCTCTCACATTTAGCAGCAACTTCCCATTGCACATCAGTGGGGGCAATGCCAGCTAGCTTGTAGAATTTATCAACAGGTGTAGGTTTAAGACATCCTGTGATTATTCTGCATGTTTCATTCAATGCTATGTTCACCTGCTTTGCATGGGCAGACCTATGCCAAACAGGGCAGCCGTACTCAGCAGTTGCATAAGACAAGGCTAGGGCTAATGTTCTTATTAATTTTGGGTCTGCACCCCATGTGCCGCCAGTAAGTTTTTGCATGTATCAGTAGTTTCCTTGATATATGGTATATGATATATTTTCCCTGATAATGTTTTCTGCATAACATAAAACAGTAATGTTGTGCCTTTACATGCACGTTGCCTACCTTGCCCTGCAGCAAAGGTTCAAGTGTTCTCTCTGATGTATAGCATTCAATGTATTGATCTTGTTTTGAATGTGTTTCTTCCTGGAGCGCTTTCGTCATGCATTTCTGCATGATGGGGTGGGATGACGGGACTGGTTATCCCACTCCTGCTCCGCAATTCTGAGATTTTAAGTGACAGTAAAGAGAGTTTTGTCTTAAATGGGTTGAAATTTAATTCCAAATTAAGGAAAGAAAAGTGCTCTACTCTCTAAGACTTGTGTGTCTTGCAAAGGCTGGGCCTACACAGCCATATGATCCAGTTTCTCAATCCAGATTATCTGAACAGGAATGTATGAGTCTGCACTGCCAGATGATCCAGTTGAAAGCAGATAATCTGGATGCAGTGTAAATGGGGCCTAAGTTTCTTCTTGGAATCTGACCACTGCTAACTAGAAAAAGAGGAAATATTTATGCTAGTATTTCCTATTCCTCCTTATATGTTTCTAAGACTGGCTTCTCCTTCCTGATACCTGGGAAGAAGAAAAACCCACCTTGTTGGGCGAGTGGGCTTATTAACAAAAGATCTTCCTCATAAATGCACAGCAGAGTAACTTACCAGCAGCAATGTGACCCAGCACCAGTAGCCAAAAGTGACAAACAACAACAAACAAACAAACAAAACAAAAACACACAGACCACTGTTTTCTTCCATAGGAGGCTTTTCTTTGTAGTAAAATAATATAGTTGCACTATTTACAATAACAAGGTTTCCACGATGCAAATAAAGTCCTTTATACTTCCTTCTTTGCTTCCACGCTGGGCTTCTATTTCATGCAGATAAACAGCTTCGCTTTCACAGAGCTGCCTCTCATAACAAACTTATACTGCAGCTTCACACAGTACTTTTTTTTTTTTGCACACAGCAGCCTTTATACACTGGAGCTTCACAGACAAGGCTTTAGAACTTGGGGCTTCTCTCACCGAAGCTTCTCACACCAGGCATTCTCACATTTTGAGGACTTCTCACAGACTAAGGCCTATCTCACATTATGAGACCTATCTCACACAGAGGCTTCTCTCACAGATTAAGGCCTACCTCACAGTGTGAAGTGTACATCATACTGAGGCTCCTCTCACAGTCTAAGACAGGGGTCCTCAAACTTCTGAAACAGAGGGCCAGATCACAGTCCTTCAAACTGTTGAAGGGCTGGATTATAATTTTTTTTAAAAAAAACAACAAACACGTAATTTGAATTTTATGCACACTGCACATATCTTATTTGTAGTGCTAAAAACACTTAAAATCAATACAATAATTAAAATGAAGAACAAATTTAACAAATATAAACTTATCAGTATTTCAGTGGGAAGTGTGGGCCTGCTTTTGGCTGATGAGATAGGATTGTTGTTGTTGAGTGCTTTCAAGTTGTTTCAGACTTAGGTTGACCCTGATTGAGGGCCGGGTAAATGACATTGGAGGGCTGCATCCGGCCCCTGGGCCTTAGTTTGAGGACCCCTGGTCTAAGACCTATCTCACACTGAGACCTATCTCACACAGAGGCTTCTCTCACAGTCTAAGACCTATCCCACACTGTGAGACCTGTCTCACACAGAGGCTTCTCTCATAGATTAAGGCCTACCTCACACTGTGAGGCCTTCCTCACACAGAGGCTTCTCTCACAGACTAAGGCCTACCTTACAGTGTGAGGCCTACCTCACACAGAGGCTTCTCTCATAGACTAAGGCCTAACTCACATTGTGAGGCCTACTTCACACAGAGGCTTCTCTCACAAAGGCCTTCCTCTCACACAGGCTTCTCTCACAGACTAAGGCAGTGCTTCTCAACCTGAGGTCCCCAGATATTTTTGGCCTACAACTCCCAGAAATCCCGGCCAGTTTACCAGCTGTTAGGATTTCTGGGAGTTGAAGGCCAAAAACATCTAGGGACCCCAGGTTGAGAAGCACTGGACTAAGGCCTACCTCACACAGAGGTTTCTCTCACAGACTAAGGTCTACCTCACACTGTGAGGCTTTCTCACAGACTGAGACCTTTCTCTTACTGGAGTTATGCCTCAGACTGACAGGTACTAAGCTACAGGCACATCTGCTTATATAAAACTGCAGCTTTTGCTGGGTCATTGCATCCGTTTTACCCTTTTCATTGCTTGACTCACATTTTTATAATTCAAAATACCTAGTTAATTTTTCATATTTCTGACAATATATACACTAAGGTATCACCTTTCTGAACTTCCATCCAGAATCACAAGCATTAAGTTGCAGAAAACATTAGCAGGAAGACTGGGGACAGCTTCCAAAGAAGCGCAGGCACATTCAGACCTGCTGTGGAGTCCAATATTTTTGCTCGGCCTTTCTAGCACACAGGTAAAAGGCATTAGCAGCAAGCTGATGGGACGGAAAGACGGAAGGAACTGCAAGTTACAGAGCGAGCGAGTGAGGCTGGGAAAGACCTGTACACAAAGCTCTTTGAGCAACAAAGACAGCGGTGTATCTTAAGGGTCGCCACAGGTCTGCTTTTGCAGTAGAAAGGGAGCCTGATCAAAGCCCTTTTGAGCTGCTTCATGATGTGGGTTTTCAGAGCAGCCTGGGGAGCTGTCTCTCTTGAAGGATGACATTCTCTGATCCGGAGTGTTGACTCTTTCCCTGACATCATTACTCTGTTAAGCGCCTGCTTTTTTCATTTTGTTTTCCAAGGGGATTTTTTTTTGCATAGAATCATCCTAATGTGGGAGGCCCTTTCAAGACAGGCGGGTTTGCTATTTCACCCATCTCAATCTCTTTCTTTAAAAAAGGAGTGGACCCAGGCGTTTTGTAGGACTCGGCCACGTCCTCCACCGAATAATAGCCGGTCTTTTGTCCCGTATCCTCTTGTTCAGAAACAAGCGCCTCATTATCCCCAGGGGACAATGGACGGCCTTGGTGGTGTGGTTGACTTCACTGGTGAGTAACCCACCCTCTGCCATGGAGCCGGGCTCACGTGACCCCGGCGAAGATGACCACGCTTCCCTTTCAGAAACTGCCGCATTAAAGTCTTATCTCCTTTGGTTAACAGGGGAGTGACTAATCTTGACGGCATGGACCACTCTGTGCTCAGGAGGGAAATGCCACCAGTGCTTCATGACAGGTAGGTGTTTGCCACAAAAAGTAATTGAGTTTGAAAAGTGAATGTCGCTGTCTCCATGCTTACTGACCTTTCTTCCAAGACAAATCACTGCTTTTCTTCTGCTTGGAGGGACACAGGGCCAGGGCCTGGAATCCTCTCCTCGCATTCCTCTTCCTCCTGTTCTTCTTGTTCTTCTTCTTGTTCTTCTTCTTGTTCTTCTTCTTGTTCTTCTTCTTGTTTTTGTTCTTCTTGTTCTTCTTCTTGTTCTTCTTGTTCTACTTCTTCTTGTTCTTGTTCTTCTTTTTGTTCTTGTTCTTGTTCTTCTTCTTCTTCCTCTTCTTTTTCTTCTTCTTTTTCTTCTTCTTCTTCTTCTTCTTCTTCTTCTTCTACTACTACTACTAAAGCCAATGCAATTCTAGACTATATCAATAGGAGCGTAGTATCTAACTCACATGTGTCAAACTCCTTCAGGCCAAATCTGACCCATTGTATCCTTTTATGAGGCCCTCCGATGCTGGACTACAACTCCTGTATTCCTCAGCATTAGACCTATTGATTAGAGCGGATGGGAATTGTGATACCGCAATATTAATGCAAAAAATAATAAAATAAATAAATAAATAAATAAATAAATAATATCGTTTGTCCTGTTTAGTCAGGAGAGTGGGGTTTGGATTCAGATACAAGACTTCTAGATATGATGCCTGACTCTAAAATGCCCTTTCACCTTTCCTTAACCTCAGAACCACAAGGGCTGTGGGGTTGCCATTCCCATCATCCCCAGTCTTCAAGGAGGATAACCAAAAATGATGGGAGCTGTTGTTCCATAACTTCTGGGGACCCAAACTGGATAAAAACTAAAGAGCACTGACACACACACATATATGTACACACATGCGTGCGCACACGCACACACAGCATTTATATTCTGGCCTTCTCGCCCCGAAGGGGACTCAGGACGAATCACCAAACACATATATGGCAAACATTCAATGCCATTAAACAGACAGGAGAGACAATAGATAGAGATATTATGTTAGCATTTTCCCCAACTTTGGCGTCCTGGAGGTTGTGCTTTATTCCGGCCTCAGGGGTTGTGCTGTCACTCCATCCTCTATGACAAATAGTTGGCCCTCTGTTTCCATTGATTCTCCATCCATGGATTCAATGGTCTTTTGAAGGCAACCAGAAGGCTGATGTGGCTTTGATCAGACGTCAC
Source organism: Anolis sagrei (assembly GCF_037176765.1). Lineage (NCBI taxonomy): Eukaryota > Metazoa > Chordata > Lepidosauria > Squamata > Anolidae > Anolis > Anolis sagrei. Next base: position 22,945,714 of record NC_090030.1, on the reverse strand, counting down.
CTGGAATAATAACCCTGTGTCCAGTTCTGGGCAAAGCAATTCAAGAGGGATATTGACTCTTAAGTTGCAAGGTGTCCAGAGGAAGAGGGCAAATAAAAGGTCTGGAAGCCATGAATTCCTCTGAGGAGCGGCTTAACGAGCCTCCAGAAGAGAAAGCTGGCAGGAGACAAGAGGGTTATGTTTAAATATTTGAGGAGATGTCATTATATAGAGGGGGGGGGGGGGAGTTGGCCCTCTGTTTCCATGGATTCTCCATCCATGGATTCAATGGTCCTTTGAAGGAACCATAAGGCTGATGCAACCCTCAATGATAATGAAACCCCCAGTCTAGATGGAAAGAAGTAATGGTGCCCCTCTTTTCTGCTTTGCTCAGACTTCACATAGAATACTAACCTTGTGTCCAGTTCTGGGCAAAGCAATTCAAGAGGGATATTGAGGTGGAAGGTGTCCAGAGGAAGAGAGCAATTAAAAGGTCTGGAAGCCATGAATCCCTCCGAGGAACAGCTTAAAGAGCTGGGTTTCTTTAACCTCCAGAAGAGAAGGCTGAGAGGAGACATGATAGCAATGTATACATATGGAAGGGTGTCCTAAGGAAGAGGGAGCAGGCCTTGCTTTCTCCTGCCCTGGAGGCTAGGACTCAATGGAACCATGTGCTCAAATGACGAGAAAAGGCGATTCCACCTGAACATTATTAGGATGAACTTCCTGACCATAAGAGAAGCACAAGATGTTACATGACCAGAGAAGGGGGACCAACGTGGTCAAAGATCTGGAAGCCAAGAATCCCTATGAATAGGGAGCTGGGTATATTTACCTACTGGAAGAGAAGGGAACATGATGGTTGGGTGGAGAAACTCCATGGAGAAGCTGGTTGTTGGTTTGTTCCTATGGTATGTGTACCAGCCTAGTTTGGACTGATGTGTCGGCATTTGGAAGGTGTGGACTTTCTTCTCATTCCTACCAAATCAATTCCACTGTATGCAACGACCACTAAAGTGTTGTTTGGCTTTGAAATGGGATGTGGAGCTCCATGAGGCAATAGGAGAATCAAAGGTTGTGTTGTGGCTCAGCTGGAGCCTCAGGCAGAAGATGATGGGATTCAGATTCATGAAGATGTTCCTGTTGGTTTTGAAGAAGAATATAAGGAGGTTCAGTTTCCCATGGCAAGGAATGTTTCAGATGATGTTCCTGATGTTAGTGAAACTAGCCAGGTGCAGTTGGAGGAGGATGGCTCCCAGCCTGACGATTCTCTAACAAGCGATCTGACCTTGAGAGCTCTAAAGATCTAGATAGGGAGGATCGCTTACAATTCAAAGTTCGCCGCATTGCGAGGCTTGCTAACAAGAGGGAGGTTAGGAGTCAACGGAATGCGTTCATGCTGGGAAAGCATATTAAATGGGGTATTTGAAGGCCAATCTTTGTCAGTGCAACTTCTGCGAACAACCTGGTAACTTCTTTGGATTGCCTTGGCTTTTGGGCAATGTTCTTGGCTTCCTGGGACTCTGTCTTGCTGTCATGGAATCTTGTTTGATCGATGTTCTTTGGATTATGCTTCATGCTGTTTGCTATTGAACTTTTGGAACTTACTTTTGCATTTAAGACTTTTCCTTTCTCCAGTAAACTACAAAACCTTCATCCTTTGTGTGATTTGGTGTTTGGAGCAAGGTGACTCTACTCTGAGCTGCGACAGGTTTGGCGCAAGAGATCCAGACCTGTAATTTATAGTTCAGAAGGGACTGGCGGTGCTGCTTCCATCCCTTCTAGCATCTTGCCATGTTCAAGTGTAACCCTAGTATTTATTATGAGACATGTTGGCAGTGTCGTTGGGGAAAAAATGCCACCTTTCCCACTTCCATTACATTGTAGATGCAGCTATTATGTGCCATTTGCTTCAAGTCGGGATGCTGCCCAAATTGCAGCTGTTCCTGTGTGTGAAATGTTTCCTATCCTCAAAATAGCCTTGTTGGTGTTAATCATACCTTTAAAGGAACTGGTTCCTTCCCCTTTCCTCTTGCTCTTTCCTCATCCGTCCCTGATGAGGCTTTGAATGCTCGACCTTTGAGTCACGCTGCCATGAAGTTGCTTTTCTTTGCATCCATCTTCGTATCCCTGTGTTCTGAATTGTCACTTCAGGCTCCGGATCTCCACCATTGCTATCCCTTAACATTTGGGTTGAACGTTTTGAAATAGAGAAGGAAGAGGAAGGTATAGTGGTCCAGGAAGAAGGTCTAACATGTGATAGAAGTAGCTGTGGGACACCTCATTCTCTCCTCCCCCCCTTCTTTCTTTATGAAAATGCATGTGTGGTGGAGTAATAATAATAATAATAATAATAATAATAACACTTTATTTGTACCCTGCTACCATCTCCCCAAGGGACTCGGTGCGGCTTACATGAGGCCGAGCCCAAACACAACAATACGAGGAATAATAACAAAAATACAAGCAATTAAAATAAAAACATAGACAATAAAATATACAACATTATCAATAAGACAACACACAATTAAAAACAGTGGGAAGGCCAAATGTAAAGTTAAAATGGAAATAATGCTGGGACATGGGTGAGAAGGTGATAGTGGTGTTTGTGGAAGGGCATACGAGCAGACCTAAAGAAATGTAAAGTGCTTTGGAGGACAAAGTGCTACGGGATCATTATTCCGGGAAGGCACACTGGAACAACCACGTCTTCAAGCTCCTCCTGCAGACTGCCAGAGTTGGGGCCTGTCTGATGTCTTTAGGGAGTGAGTTCCAGAGACGAGGGGCCACCACTGAAAAGGCCCTCTCTCTCGTCCACACCAATCGCGCCTGCTCATTGATGGACTATAAATCCCAGTACATACAACTCCAAAATGTCAAGGCCAATTTCCTTCAAAACCCATCAGTACTCAAATTTGGGCATATTGAGTATGCATACCAAGTTTGGTCCCGATACATCATTGTTTGGGTTCATACTGCACTCTGGATGTAGGTGAACTACAACTCCTATAAATCCCTCCAAAGACCTCCAGTATTTTTTGTTGATCATAGGAGTTCTGTGTGCCAAGTTAGTTCCAGGTCTATTGTTGGTGGAGTTCAGAGTGCAGTTTGTAGGTTGTAGGTGAACTATATATCCCAGTACCTACAACTCCTATAAATCATGGTGAATTTTCCCCAAACCTCTCCAGTATATTCAGTTGCTGATCAATTCCTGTTTGATGTGTGCCATAGAGAACAATAGGAAAAAGTTAAGTGAGAGGCAGTGGGCAGGATTATGCCAATTCCACACCAATGGAGAGAGTAAGAAACACTGGGATGTCTGTGGTGGAGGAACACATAGAATCAAGGATGAAATGGTCCCCATATGAAAGTCTTCACTTGGGTAATGGGCAGTATGGCGATTGTGGAGGACATTAGCAGGGCTCTTGTATATGTTTACATTGCTCGCTATAACCTGCAATGTAATTGGAGGGAGGGCCATTGGTGTCTCCTGAGCGGTGGGATTTAGAGATGTTTGTGGAAATGGGAGCTTGTCTGTGGAAGTGGACATCCCAGCCATACATACACATACTGTTGTGACACAGCTGGAATCAGAGAGTGTTTCTGACGAGGATGATGGGACTCAGGTTCACAGTTTGGTTCAAAATGTCCCTGCTATAGACAGTGAAGAAGAAGTGCAGTTTCCCACAACAAGGCATGAGAGTGTTGATACTGAAAATAGCCATGAGGAAGAACTTCCTGATTGTGAGAGCCGTTCAGCAGTGGAACTCCCTGCCCCAGAGTGTGGTGGAGGCTCCTTCTTTGGAACCTTTTAAACAGAGGCTGGATGGCCATCTGTCTGGGGTGATTTGAATGCAATATTCCTGCTTCTTGGCGGAATGGGGTTGGACTGGATGGCCCATGAGGTCTCTTCCAACTCTATGATTCTATGATTCTATGTGCAGATTGAGGAGGATGGTTCTTTGCCTTGTTCTCAGCCTGATAATAAGCAAGCAGGAAAACAGTTAACAAGGAGATTGACCTTGACGATATGGGAACTTTAGATCGGGCTGATCGGTTGGAATTCCATGTTCGAAGGAGTGACAGGATAGCAAACAAGAGGGAGGCCAGAGAAATGCCTTCATGTTTTGCAAAGGGTATTAAACAGCGTGTTTGAGACCAGATCTTTTGTCAAAGCAACTTCGCGTTTACCTAAAGAACCAGCCTAGGCTAGGCTGGATTATCTTGCAGTTTTAGTGTTCAAGGTTTCCAGGACTTTGTCATGTTCTCTTGGGTCTTGCTCTGCTGATGCCTATTTGGATTATGCTTCAAATGCTATGTTATCCTGATCTTTTGGAACATTAACCTTTGCTTTTATTAACTTTTTACCTTTTATCTATATAAATAAAAATGTAATGTTCGTTTGTGGGATTAACAGAACTCAAAAAACCATTGGACGAATTGACACCAAATTTGGACACAAGACACCTAACAACGCAATGTATGTCCTTCACTCAAAAAAATTGATTTTGTCATTTGGGAGTTGTAGTTGCTGGGATTTATAGTTCACCTGTAATCAAAGAGCATTCTGAACCCCACCAACAATGAAATTGAACCAAACTTGGCACACAGTTCTCCCATGACCAACGGAAAATACTGGAAGGGTTTGGTGGACAGTGTCCTTTGGTCTTGGAGTTGTAGTTCACCTACATCCAGAGAGCACTGTGGACTCAAAACAATGATGGATCTGGACCAAACTCTACATGAATACTCAATATGCCCAAATGTGAACACTGGTGGAGTTTGGGAAAAATAGAATCTTGACATTTGGGAGTTGTAGTTGCAGGGATTTATAGTTCACCTACAATCACAGAGCATTCTGAATCCCATCAACGATAGAATTGGGCCAAACCTCCCACACAGAACCCCCATGTGGGCCACAGCAACGCGTGGCAGAGGATGGCTAGTTTTTAATAAACCATAGAGACTTCTGGCTGTGTGCAGTTTGGTGTTTTTCAGCAAGATAAATCTTTCAGCAAGGTGTAACACACACATATTTTCACTTGTATTATGTATATAGATTATGTGTAGCTTGTGATGTGAAAAAAAAACAAAACACTGAGAGGGGTGGGGTGTTTGGCGTGAAAATGGCCTCACTTTTTTGTGCTCCTGCGTTCTATGCTTAAACTCTATGCTCTCCTCACTCCTTATTAGTGGATTTTCCTCATCTCTGTTGTCACCTGTTGACTGACCCCGACATTCTGTTTTTCATTTCTAAAATCTATCTATATATCTATAAATTTGTATACACACAATGTATATGAGGTTCCTAGAACCACCAGAAATGCAAAATATAAATAAATAAATAAATAAATAAATAAATAAATAAATAAAATAAATTCACTGTTAATAACTTATTCTCAAATGACCACCCTTAAAACCAATCTGCCTCTTGTTGGGAATCAGGCAGCCTTTCTCAACCTGGGGGGTTCACGAGGGGGTGTCAGAGGGGTCGCCAAAGATTATCGGAAAATACGAAGCCCCTGTGGTGCAGTGGGTTAAACCCCTGTGCTGGCAGGACTGAAGACCGACAGGTCGCAGGTTCGAATCTGGGGAGAGGAGGATGAGCTCCCTCTATCAGCTCCAGCTCCTCATGCGGGGACATGAGAGAAGCCTCCCACAAGGATGATAAAACATCAACTCATCCGGGCATCCCCTGGGCAACAGCCTTGCAGATGGCCAATTCTCTCACACCAGAAGCAACTTGCAGTTTCTCAGGTCGCTCCTGACACAACAAAATAAATAAATAAATAAATAAATAATCAGAAAACACAGTATTTTTTGTTGGTCATGGTGGTTCTGTGTGGGAAGTTTGGCCCAATTCTGTCATTGGTGGGGATCAAGGGGCTCTTTGATTGTAGATGAACTATAAATCCCAGCAACTTCAACTCTCAAATATCAATGTCTATTTTCCCCAAATTCCACCAATGTTCACCATTGGGCATATTGAGTATTTGGTGCCAAGTTTGGTCTAGATCCACCATTGTTTGAGTCCATATTGCTCTCTGGATGTAGGTGAACTACAACTCCAAAACTCAAGGTCAGTGCCCAGCAAACCCTTCCAGTATTTTCCATTGGTCATGGGAGGCCTGTGTGCCAAGATTGCTTCAGTTCCATCGTTGATGGAGTTCAGAATGCTCTTTGATTGTAAGTGAACTACAAATCCCAGCAACTACAATTCCCAAATGACAAAATCAATCTCCCCCAACCCCACCAGTATTCAAATTTGACTGTATCAGGTACTTGTGGCAAATTTGGTCCAGTGAATGAAAATACATCCTGCACATCAGATATTTCCAGTATGATTCATAACAGTTATGGAATAGTAATAAAATAATTGTATGTTTGGGGGTCACCACAAAGTGAGGAACTGTATTAAGGGGTTGCTGCATTAGAAAGGTTGAGAAACACTGGAAGCAGGGGTTTAAGTGCACAGTGTTAATCTGTTCACATCATCGCCAGAAGGTGGCATTACCGATTTTCCGGGTTTTAGAACACTTTATTGTGTCATAAAATTTGCTCCAGACGGTAATTGAAAATTTCCAATGAAGTCCTTGCTATTATAGGGATCTCTTTTACGTTCTCATTTAATTCCTCGAAAAAGACAAAACATCACTATTCCTCCCCCTCTGAACTGGTTTAACATGGATAAACAAATAGCGTCCTGACTTTTTGTGCAGACTAACCACCTCTAATGTGTTTCATTGAGTCGAGTACACTTGTGTTTTCTGAAAATGCAGCGTGTTATTTTTTCCACATATAAAGAGACATTTTGGAATTCACATCAGCCAAAAAAGATTAGAGTGCACTTTATAAGTGAATCCACTTATAAAGTCAAAGTGACCCTTTTGTTGTTGTTTATTCGTTCAGTCACTTCTGACTCTCCATGACCTCCTAGACCAGCCCACGCCAGAGCTCCCTGTTGGCCGGGGTCAGCTTCTTTAAGATCAAGCCAATCACTTCAGGGATAACATCCACCCACCTTGCCCTTGGTCGGCCCCTCTTCCTTTTTCCTTCCATTTTCCCCAGCATCATTCCCCAAACATTCTCCCAGTTTCCCTATTTATTTATTTATTTATTTATCGTGTCATCAGCAACCATACCATTGTGTTACAATTCTAACAGAACAAAACAAACACACAGATTAAAAAGAAAAAGCAAAAAAACAACAACACAGATTTTGCAAACTTGGTAGTTGGTTAAATGTCCTTTGACCAGTATCTGGCCACTTGGAGTGCCTCTGGTGTTGCCGCAAGAAGGTCCTCCATTGTGCATGTGGCAGGACTCAGGTTGCATTGCAGCAGGTGGTCAGTGGTTTGCTCTTCTCTGCACTTGCATGTCGAGGATTCCACTTTGTAGTCCCATTACCTAAGGTTGTCTCTGCAACTCGTGCCAGAGCGCAGTCTGTTCAGTGCCTTCCAAGTCAGCCAGTCTTCTGTGTGCCCAGGGGGGAGTCTCTCATTTGGTATCACCCATGGATTGAGGTGCTGGGTTTGGGCCTGCCACTTTTGGACTCTCGCTTGCTGGGGTGTTCCAGCGAGTGTCTCTGTAGCTTCCCTGTCTTCTCATGATGTGGCTTCTAATATCCTTCCCTCCAATGAGCAGTCGGGCTTTATTTCTTGAAGTACGAACTGGTTGGATCTTCTTGTGGTCCAAGGCACACTCAGCATTTTCCTCCAGCATCACAGTTCAAAAGTGTCTGTCTTCCTTCGCTCAGTCTTCTTTATGGCCCAGCTCTCACATCCGTAGGTTACTACGGGGAATACAATTGCTTTAACTATGTGGATCTTCATTGCCAGTGTGATCTCTCTACTCTTCACTATTTTATCAAGATCATTCATTGCTCTCCTCCCAAGAAGTACTGTATATAGACGACTTTTTAGGCATGTAAAACCTTATAAAATTTTGGGGGTCGTCTACTACGCCGGGTATAAAATTAAAATAATAATAGAATTACAAAAATTATTCTGTCTCCTCCTCCTCCTCTGCTGCCTTGGCTCATGGCAGCCTTCCGGGCAGGCTCCCCGTCCTTCCTCTCTTCCTGGTTGTCTTCCTTGCTCAGGCCCAGTCCTCTCCCTTGTTGGCACCCGGGCCCGTGGGCTGCTTCCCGCGCTGCTCAGGCCGCTTTCCTTCTTCCTGGCTAGGCCTCACGAGAAGCACCTCTTCTCCTGCAAGACAACATTGCCTTGCTAGAGAAGAGGTTCTTCTCGTGATGCCTGGCCAGGAAGAAGGAAAGCGGTCTGAGCAGAAGGGCTTCCCGCGCTGGTCAGGCCACTCTCCTTCCTGGCCAGGCCTCACGAGAAGCGCCTCTTCACCGGCGAGACAACTTTGTCTCATGGGAGAAGAGGCGCTTCTCGCGAGGCTTGGCAGGGCTGGGAGGCAGAGACGCCATGGGGGCAGAGTGGGGGCAGGAAGAAGAAGAGTGGCCTGAGCAGCGGAGTCGTCTTAAACGGCGAGTATATCCCCAACTCTCTATTTTGTGTCTTAAAGTTGGGGGTCGTCTTATAGTCCTAGTCGTGTAGTACGGTAAATGTCTTCTGATTTCCTGGCTACAGTCTGTGTCTTTAGTAATCTGCTGGCCATAAGACCTAGGAGGTGTCTACGAACAACACTGGTTCTTCAGCTTAGAAATGGAGATGAGCACCCCCCCTCCAAGAGTCGGACACAACTAGACTTAATGTCAGGGGAAATCTTTACCTTTACCTTTCACTTCTGTAGGGATTAACCCTCTCTAGAGATTTTGAAACAGAGACTGAGGTGCTGTGATTGTACCTTCCTTTATGGCGGAAGGAGGTTGGACTAGATGCCCTCTGGGGGTCTCTTTCAGTGGAGTCGCCTTCTCTGGGCATTTCTGAACTGAGACTGGATGGCTGTGTGTTGGGAGGGCTTTGACTGTTTTCCTGCCTGATAGAAAGGGGCTGGACCGGATGCCCTTTGGGGGTCCCTTCCTCCTCCTCACTGTTCTCAGCACTGCCTTTGTTTGTGGAGGCAGGTGTTTGTGTGCAGTATTTCTCAGGCGGTACACTGTTGTGCTCTGACACACATTTTGGAAAGCTTGGTTCTAGGTCTTCTGCTGATTCTGAACTTTGCTTTGTTTTGATTTGATTATGAGTACCATACCTTTGGATGGAAGATGCGTCTTAATCCAATGACACTCTGTCTATATTTAATCATTGACCTCTAGTGTATTTTGAGCTAAGTTTTAGATGAGTGACTGTGTAGAAGGCATTTTCACCACAAAATGCCTTCTACAAATAAATCAAACTTTCGCTTTGGATTTCAAGTTCCGATTGGTGTCTCAAGCACAAAGCTTGGATTTTGAGCTCCCATGGGTGAGCTCTATCCATTTTGATGCCTTCTATTAGCCTGGGAAAGCATGCTCTGTTTAACCTTCAATAAGAATAAGCTTTCAAAACGCCTAGGACATACGTATGTCTCTGCAACTTGGATGGAGGCATAGGAAATGTCTCAAATTTCACACGAGGGCACTCTTTTATCTCTCGCGGTGGGCACAAGCAGAACCCCACAGTGACCCTGTAATGTATGCCCCATTTCCCTTCTCATTTCGCAGCGGAGCTGAGTAGAACTGAATTGTACATTATTTTGATATTTAGCGAAGAAGACAAGTGTGTCTTGAGGAACGGCTGAATAGATGATTACTGATTTTTTTTCCTCATAGGAGGTCTGGAAAGCATCAGTTGAAGCTAATATTAACATGTGCTCCTCCTTCTTATATTCCAGAAAAGCAGTTCATATAATCTTGTCCTGGTACATCTGGCCCCCTGCTTTAGGCAATTTTGTTATTTAATGACTATCTTATTAACAGATGCTGTGTTTGTTTAATGGTTGTGGTAAGATGTAAATAGCAATGGGGTGATTTCTCAGGTGGGGTCCGTGCTTCCCACTCTCCGTGAAGGAGAAAGAAAAGAGGTTGTAATGGAGCATTAAGATACATAGATGTTTATATCTCAAGGGCTGTCACAGAGAGGAAAAGACAGATCTGCTCTCCACTGCCCCAGAAGGTCGAACCAGGTCTAATGGTTCCATGTTACAGGAGGAGATATTTCAATTAGACATTGGAAGGGACATCTTGACAGTGAGGGTGGTTCAACCGTGGACCCAATTGCATAGAGAAGTGATGGGGTCTCATTTTCTGGATGTCTTCAGAAAGAGATTGGGAAGCTGCTTCCTGGAGGTGCTTTAGCTGGGGATTCTTCGTGTAATAAGGTTCCGGACTCAACAGTCAATGAGGTCTCTTCTAACTCTACCAGCCAGGAGGCCCCTTCCATCTCTATGGACCAGGAGGCCCCTTCTAACCCTATGAATCAGGAGCCTCCTTCCAACCCTATGGACCAAGAGTCTTTTTTCTACCCTATGGACCAAGACTCCCCTTCCAACCCTACAAACCAGGAGTACCAACCCTACAAACCAGGAGGCTCCTTCCAAATCTATGGTTCAGGGGATCCCTTCCAACCCTATGGACCAGAAAACTCCTTTCAATCCTATGAACAACCAGGAGGCCCCTTATACCCTGCAAATCAGGAGGCTCCTTCCAACCCTATGGACCAAAAGTCTTTTTTCTACCCTATGGACCAAGAGTCCCCTTCCAACCCTACAAACCAGGAGGCTCCTTCCAACTCTATGGTTCAGGCGATCCCTTCCAACCCTATGGATTAGGAGACCCCTTTCAATCCTATGGACCAGGAGGCTCCTTCCAACTCTATGGTTCAGGCGATCCCTTCCAACCCTATGGATCAGGAGACCCCTTTCAATCCTATGAACCAGGAGGCTCCTTCCAACTGTACAAACCAGAAGGCCCCTTCTATCTAATCCTACGAAGCAGGAGGTCCCTCCCAACCCTGTGGACCAGTAGGACCCTTCTGATCCTACAAACCAAGAGATCCTTTCCAACTCTACAAACACAGAGTCTCCTTTCAACTCAGTAATTCAGGAGGCTCCTTCCAACTCAATGATTCAGGAGACCCTTTCCAACCCTATGGACCAGGAGGTCCCTATCAACCCTACGGACCAGGAAGTTCCCTTTTCCCTGCGAACCAGGAGTATCCATCCAACTCTGTGAACCAGGAGGCTCCTTCCCACTCTGTGGACCAGGAGGCCCCTTCCAACCATATGGACCACGTGGGCCCTTCTAACCCTACAAACAAGGATGTTCCTTCCAACTATGTAAACCAGGAGGCTCTTTCCAACCTTATAGACTAAGAGGCCCCTTCCAACCCTACAGAACAGGAGGTTCCCTTCCAACCCTACGAATCAGGAGGTTCCCTCCAGCTATATGGACTAGGAGGCCCCTTCCAACTGTACAGACCAGGAGACCCTTTTGAACCCTACGAATCAGGAGACTCATTCCAACTCTATGAACCAGGAGGCTCATTCCATCCCTATGAACTATGACGCCTTTCTAACTCTCCGCACCAGGAGGCCCCTTGGAGCCATATGGACCGGAAGACTGTTGCCAACTCTACAAACCAGGAGGCTCCTTTCAATTCAACGAATCAGGAGGCCCTTTTCAAATACTTGATTTCTTGACAGTGGACCCACCTCTATGTTTCTCAGCAGTGTGGGGAAATGGTGAAAATTCCGTATGTGTATTGTCGAAGGCTTTCATGGCTGGAATCACTAGGTTCTTGTGGGTTTTTTCGGGCTAAATGGCCATGTTCTAGAGGCATTTTCTTCTGACGTTTCACCTGCATCTATGGCAAGCATTCTCAGAGGTAGTGAGGTCTGTTGGAATTAGGAAAATGGGTTTATATATCTGTGGAATGACTGGGGTGGAGCAAAGAGCTCTTCTCTGCTGAAGCTAGGTGCGAATGTTTCAACTGACCACCTTCATTAGCATTAGAAGGCCTGGCTGAGCCTGGGGGAATCTTTTGTTGAGAGGTGTTAAGATGTGCCTGGTTGTTTCCTCTCTGCTGTTTTGCTGTTGTAATTTTTGAGTTTTTTAATAATGGTAGCCAGATTTTGTTCATTTTCATGGTCTCCTCCTTTTTGTTGAAATTGTCCACATGCTTGTAGATTTCAATGGCTTCTCTGTGTAGTCTGACATGGTGGTTGTTGGTGTGGTCCAGCATTTCTGTGTTCTCAAATAATATGCTGTGTCCAGGTTGGTTCATCAGGTGCTCTGCTATGGCTGACTTCTCTGGTTGAAGTAGTCTGCAGTGCCTTTCATGTTCCTTGATGCGTGTCTGGGCAATGCTGCTGCGTTTGGTGGTCCCTATGTAGACTTGTCCACAGTTGCATGGTATATGGTAGACTCCTGCAGATGTGAGAGGATCCCTCTTGTCCTTTGTTGAACGTAGCATTTGTTGGATTTTCTTGGTGGGTCTGTAGATTGTTTGAGAGAGACTGAAAAAAACCCACAAGACCCTAATTCCATATGTTTTCACGAGATGCCCTTTCCTTCCATGAGAAATTTAGAGCATAATACACAAGACAGGAGAATGTTAATTTTTTTGAAGTGTGATCAGTGACATCCACACTTTTTGTAAGTTCATGGGTAGCCATCATGTGAGATCAGCAGGTGAGAGAAGGATACGGGCAAATGAGCTTAATTCCTCAAATGACTTCTAAACTCCGTAGTTATTCTTCACGCTGCCTCATCGCACACTTTCTATTTAACATTCTTCAGTCCCTTCGCGAGCTTGCAAGTGCAGGTTTGTTACATCCAAGACGTTGGGCAGAATTAAATAGGAGCTGAAACGTCGCTGTACGTGGACTGCACACAAATACAATTGCTTTCTGTTCTTGTGGTCTGCACAGATCCTGGTGCCTGTCTTACCAAAAAATATTGCTTTCCACTCGCGGTGAGGACATGAATTTGAATGCACAAACATTGTGATTTAAAAGGTTCAGTCGTTCTCCTGCTAGGGCAAAGACCGACCGTCGAGGGCAAACAGGTTTAGCTAGAAATGATAAAAATATACTGACAATATGCACTGTTGGTTCTCTGCCTGGGCATGCAAAAACTCACAGGTTAGCAAAGATGGCTCTGAAAGGAAGGCATAAGCGGACGGGAGGGTTCAAACTCCTCAATTGCTACTTCTTCATATTTGGTGCATGATCTCTCAATTTCCTATGCCAGTGTTTCTCAGCTTTCCTAATGCCGTGACGCCTTAATATGTTGTGGTGACCGAAAGGTTGGCGGTTCGAATCCGGAGAGCGGGGTGAGCTCCCACTGTTAGCCCCAGCTTCTGCCAAACTAGAAGTTCAAAAACATTCAAATGTGAGTAGATCAATAAGCACCACTCCAACAGGAAGGTAACGGCACTCCATGCAGTCATGCCAGACAAATGGAGGTGTCTACGGGCAACACCAGCTCTTCAGCTTAGAAATAGAGATGAGCACCAACCCCAGAGTCGGACACAACTGGACTTAATGTCAAGGGGAAACCTTTACTTTACTACATTCCTAGAACCCTAAATAGCCTCTCTTCATCAGTTCCAAAAGAAGGAATGTGGGGGTGACTTATCCCCATCAATGCAAGCCTTCCTATTGTGCTCCCACCAGAGCTGAGAAACAGTTGGACTGTAACTCCCAGAATCTACAAGAAAGAAGATTCCTTCTGAACATTAGGAGTAACTTCCTGGCAGTGAGAGCTGTTCAGCAGTGGAACTCTCTGCCCCAGAGTGTGGTGGAGGCTCCTTCTTTGGAGGCTTTTAAACAGAGACTGGATGGCCATCTATTGGGGGTGCTTTGAATGCAATTTTCCTGCTTCTTGACAGGGGGTTGGACTGGATGGCCCATGTGGTCTCTTCCAACTCTATGATTCTATTGCTACTTCATAACTGTAATTTTGCTACTGTTATGAATCGTAATGTAAATATCTGATATGCAGGATGTATTTTCATTCAGTGGACCAAATTGAGTACAAATATCCGATACGCCCGAATTTGAATACTGGTGGGGTTGAAAGGGGTTGATTTTGTCATTTGGGAGTTGTAGTTACTGGGATTTATAATTAACCCACAATCAAAGAGCATTCTGAACTCCACCAACGATTGAATTGAACCAAATTTGACACACAGAATTCAGATGACCAAAAGAAAATACTGGAAAGTATTGGTGGGCATTGACCTTGAGTTTGGGAGTTGTAGTTCATCTCCATCCAGAGAGCACTGTGTACTCAAACAATGATTGATCTGGACCAACCTTGGCACAAATACTCAATATGCCCAAATGTGAACACTGGTGGAGTTTGAGGAAAATAGGGGGGATTGATTTTGTCATTTGGGGGTTGTAGTTGCTGGGATTTATAGTTCCATCTACAATCAAAGATCATTGATCTCCACCAATGATGGAATTGAACCAAACTTGGTGCATAGAACCAACAGAAAATACTGGAAGGGTTTCGTGGGCATTGACTTTGAGTTTTACCGTGAGTTGTAGTTTACCTACATCCAGAGAGCACTGTGGACTCGAACAGTAATGGATCTGGACCAAACTTGGCATGAATACTCAATATGCTCAAATGTGAACACTGGAGTTTGGGGAAAATAGATCTTGACATATGGGAGTTGTAGTTGCTGGGATATATAGTTCACCTACAATCAAAGAGCATTCTGAACTCCACCAATGATGGAATTGAATCAAACTTGGCGGACAGAACGCCCATGACCAACAGAAAATACTGGAAGGGTTTGGTGGGAATTGATCTTGAGTTTTAGAATTGTAGTTGGCCTACATCCAGAGAGCACTGTGGACTCAAATAATGATGGATCTGGACCAAATTTGGCATGAATAATCAATATGCTCAAATGTGAACACTGGTGGAGTTTGGGGAAAATAGAATCTTGAGATTAGGGGTTGTAGTTGATGGGATTTATAGTTCACCTACAATCAAAGAGCATTCTGAACTCCACCAATGATTGAATTGAGCCAAGTTTCCCACACAGAACCCCCATGCCTTGAAGGGACTCACTGGCGCGAGCCTCCCTCCAGCCTCGCATACTCTCCCTCCCCCCGCACATGCGCTCCATGCTACCATGTGCTGAGCATGCCTGCTCTCTCCTCCCTGCTTGCAATCTCAGAAACAGCCCTCCCCTTGGCTGAGAGGCTGGCCAATCACAGTAGAGGAGGGCTTTTGGTGGGAGGATTAGCCGCCTGTTTCAAAAAGGAAGAGAAGGACAGGTGGAGAGATCTTCAGCCTTCTCTTCCAAAGGGGTTCCTAAGACCATCAGAAATATATGTTTTCTGATGGTCTTTGGTGATTGCTCTGAAACCCCCTAATGACCCCTCAGGTTGAGAAACACTTTCTTCTGTCAATAAAGAACTTCTCTTGGGTCATATTCTAGCTGAGACGTGATGCTCATGACTTGGATTCCCTCCATTTCCATCCTCAATTCCCTCCTTCCTGGGTGGCATGGACCTCCCTTGTCTCACATATTTGACACTGAAAGATGGGGAGACATTTGGAGCATGTTCTGCTCATAGGTCTGCTGCGAACTGTACTGTTTCTTCTGCAAATGTCTAAGCTATAACACAGCACTGTTCTTTGCAATCCACCCCCCCCCCCAAGTTAATTTTGTGCGAATGCGTACATGGTAGAAGGATGTGGCACCATGTAGGAAACGCAAGGCACCATCTGTTCAGATGGCTTCCAGGGAGAAAGAGGAGCCAGCAGCTGTCGGAGTGGATGGATCAGAGGCTTTTCATCTCTACATAGAAGCATTGACAGGGAAGGAATGGAAGAACATGTAGTCCAGTGGTTCCCAAATTGGGGATCAGGACCCCTGAGGGAGTTGATGTCAGAGGGGTCGCCAAAGACTATCACAAAACACAGTATTTTCTGTTGGTCATGGGGTTTTGTGTGGGACGTTTGGCCCAATTATACCATTGGTGGGGTTCAGAATGATTGTAGGTGAACTATAAATCCCAGCAACTACAACTCTATAATGTCAAGGTCTATTTTCCCCAAACTCCACCACTGTTCACATTTGGGCATATTGAGTATTCATGCCAAGTTTGGTTCAGATCCATCATTGTTAAGAGGTCATAGTGCTCTCTGGATGTAAGTGAACTACAACTGCAATACACACCAAATCCTTCCAGTATTTTCTATTGGTCATGGGAGTTCTGTGTGCCAGGATTGGTTCAATTCCATCATTGGTGGAGTTCAGAATGATCTTTGATTATAGGCTAACTATAAATCCCAGCAACTACAAATCTCAAATGAGATTTGGGAAGTCTGATCTGGCCACAGTGGTCCACGCTCTTGTTGCATCCCAAATAGACTACTGCAACGCACTCTACGTGGGGTTGCCCTTGAAGACTGATCGGAAACTTCAACCGGTCCAGCGAGCGGCAGCCAGATTACTCACTGGAGCGTCATACAGGGAGCATACCACCCCCCTGCTGTGTCAGCTCCACTGGCTGCCGGTTCAGTTCCGAGCACAATTCAAGGTGCTGGTTTTGACCTACAAAACCCTTATACGGTTCCGGTGCAGTGTATCTGTCCGAACGCATCTCCCTCTACGTCCCACCCCGGAGTTTGAGATCATCTGGGGAGGTCCTGCTCTCGACCCCACCACTATCACAAGTGAGGTTGGTGAGGACGAGGAGCAGGGCCTTCTCAGTGGTGGCCCCTCACCTGTGGAACTCACTCCCAGGGGAAATTAGGGCATCAACATCCCTCCTCTCCTTCAGGAGGAAAGTAAAGACGTGGTTGTGGGACCAGGCCTTTGGGCAATATGAAAACTAGATAAGGACAATCAGATGATTAGGACTGACAGGACTGACAATGTGGAATTGGAATTTCGACTATGAAATAGCAAACGCTGACCGTCAATGAGGAGTAATTGGGTTTGTATTGGTTTTTATTGGTTTTATTGTTGTAATGCAGGAACTGCTGTTTAATTGTTAATTGCTGCTATTTTTTTACTACTGTTATGTGATGCTGGCATCAAATTGTGCCTCAGCCGCCCTGAGTCCCCTTCGGGGTGAGAAGGGCGGGGTAGAAGAAACCGAAATAAATAAATAAATAAATAATATCATCTCTCCCCCCCCCCCCCCAATCCCACCAGTATCAGCAACTACAATTCTCTTCTTCAGGCTAAACATTTCCAGTTCTTTAAGCTGCTCCTCATAGGGCTTGTTCTCCAGACCCTTGATCATTTGAGTTGCCCTTCTCTGAACACATTACAGCTTAGAGTCAACATCTCTCTTCAATTGCAGAATTGGACACAGTGTGATTCCAGGTGTGGTCTGACCACGGCAGAATAGAGCATGGGTAGCATGACTTCCCTGGATCTAGGCACTAGACTCCTATTAATGCAGGCCAAAATCCCATTGACTTTTTTGCCATCGCATCATGTTGTTGGTTCATGTTTAACTTGTCCATGAGGACTCCAAGATCTTTTTCGCATATCCTGCTGTCGAGCGATACGTCATCCCCTATTCTGTATCTTTGCATTTCATTTTTTCTGTCTAAGTGGAGTATTATGCATTGTCAGAACCATGACATTGACATGGCCTTTCCCACATGCTATAATGACAAACCCAGAGGGTGATTCTCCCCAATGCTTCCTCTTCATCCTGGAAAGAAGTGACGAGTGGAGTGTCACAGGCAGGGTTCCGTCCTGGGCCCGGTCCTGTTCAACATCTTTATTAATGACTTAGACGAAGGGTTAAAAGGCATGACCACCAAGTTTGCAAACGGCACCAAATTGGGAGGGATAGCCAAAACTCCAGAGGACAGGAGCAGGATTCAAAACGATCTTGACAGATTAGAGAGATGGGCCAAAACTAACACAATGAAGTTCAACAGGGACAAATGTAAGAGACTCCACTTAGGCAGAAAAAACGAAATGCAAAGATACAGAATTTTATTTTATTATTTTATTTACAGCATTTATATTCCGTCCTTCTCACCTCACAGGGGACTCAGGGCGGATTACAATGTACACATATATGGCAAACATTCAATGCCAATACAACGTATATAGACATACAACGTATATAGACATACACAGAGGCTATTTAACGTTTTCTGGCCGCCAGGGGAGCTGTCGCTTTTATTATCCATCTGCGACACTGATGAAGTACTTCCGCATTCCCCGCATGCTTTGCTGGAGTGCTTTTTGCTGGAGTCTTTTTATGGCCTAATAAATTAGTTAATTAGCCTGGGGGACGCCTGGCTCAAGAGCAGTACGTGTGAAAAAGACCTTAGGGTCCTCGTGGACAACAAGTTAAACATGAGCCAACAATGTGATGTGGCGGCAAAAAAAAGCCAATGGGATTTTGGCCTGCATCAATAGGAGCATAGTGTCTAGATCCAGGGAAGTCATGCTCCCCATGCTCTATTCTGCCTTGGTTAGGCCACACTTGGAATATTGTGTCCAATTCTGGGCACCACAATTGAAGAGAGATATTGACAAGCTGGAATGTGTCCAGAGGAGGGTAACTAAAATGATCAAAGGTCTGGAGAACAAGCCCTATGAGGAGCGGCTTAAGGAGCTGGGCATGTTTAGCCTGAAGAAGAAAAGGCTGAGAGGAGCCATGTATAAATATGTGAGAGGAAGTCATAGCTTGTTTTCTGCTTCCCTGGAGACTAGGATGCAGAACAATGGCTTCAAACTACAAGAAAGGAGATTCCATCTGAACATTAGGAATAACTTCCTGACTGTGAAAGCTGTTCAGCAGTGGAACTCTCTGCCCCGGAGTGCGGTGGAGGCTCCTTCTCTGGAGGCTTTTAAACCGAGGCTGGATGGCCGTCTGTCGGGGGTGCTTTGAATGCAATATTCCTGCTTCTTGGCCGGGGATTGGACTGGATGGCCCATGAGGTCTCTCCCAACTCTATGATTCTATGACCAATGAGCAAATGTTTAGCAGATATAGCAAATCCTGTTATTCCGTGGGTAAGGAATCTCTCCTTTGCTTGGACAGGCATTGGGTGACTTGGCTGCCCTTCCGCCATCTCTCTGTGTTGACAATGGAAGGCATCCTCTCACTATTACCTTCAGGTTGGCTGATAATTTTGATGTGCGTTTATTTAGATCTAGCCTCCCTGCTATATTTATATTCTTTACATAAGTATTATGTAATGCGCAGATCCCTGGTTTAGCCGGTGTCTGCGGAGTCCAAGGCGCAAGGGATTCGTAAGAGGCATCGGGGTCTAGTCTCTGGGGCTGTCTGTGCCAATGAGGATCGTCCATGTGCCACGGGGAGGGCATCCTTTTAATAAAGGAGGCATTGCTCAGCATGGAAATGCGTGACCACAATCCAATTTTGTGAAAACAGCCCTCGGTGTTGTCTGCGTTCTTCAGTCAATCTTCTCCGTAAATCCGAACTGGTCTTATCAGCAAAACCATATCGTTTGCATTTTGAACGACATTTCCAAAAACATTGCTGTGGAATATCCTGCTGGGTTGCAGCACCAACTGCTGTGGGAACAAATGCTTGACAGAGAGGAACCTGTCCTCCCTAAATTAGGATTATTGGGTGAACAGCTGAGCATCTTTCATTTAGCGTTGGTATGTCATCCGGACGTTGGCCCACGGCTCCAGCTTCTGCCAGGGCTGGGGACCTGAAAACAAAACAATTTGCAAAACACTGCCATAAATTGCACAGAAATAGCCATAATTAATCGTTTTTTCAAACCGCTTGGGCCATTGTTGTCTTCCCCATTATATTTAGATTGTTCTCGGGATAGCCATGCTGATGGAGAGAAATCTGCTCCTGTGGCTGCCTGCCACAATGAGGAGTGCGTTATCCATTAAAATCAATACTAGAGTCTGCTAGGCTTTCAAAGCACAGCGTTTCTCAACCTGGGGGTTGGGACCACTGGGGGGGGGGGGGTGTCAGAAAGGTTGCCAAAGACCATCAGAAAAAAGTATTTTCTGTTGGTCATGGGGATTCTGTGTGGGAAGTTTGGCTCAATTCTATCATTGGTGGGGTTCAGAATGTTCTTTGATTGTAGGTGAACTATAAATCCCAGCAACTACAACTCCCAAATGCCAAGGTCTATTTTCCCCAAACTCCACCAGTGTTCACATTTGGGCATGTTGAGTATCCGTGCCAAGTTTGGTCCAGATTCATCATTGTTTGAGTCCACAGTGCTCTCTGTATGTAAGTGAACTACAACTCCCAAACTCAAGGTCAGTGCTCACCAAACCCTTCCAGTGTTTTATGTTGGTCATGGGGGTTCTGTGTGGGAAGTTTGGCTCAATTCTATCGTTGGTGGGGTTCAGAATGCTATTTGATTGTAGGTGAACTATAAATCCCACCAACTACAGTTCCCAAATGACAAAATTAATTCCCTCGAGCCCACCAGTATTCAAATGTGTGCCAAGTTTAGTCCAGATCCATCATTGTTTGAGTCCACAGTGCTCTCTAGGTGTAGGTAAACCATAACTCCAGAACTCAAAGTCAGTGCCCACCAAACCCTTCTACTGTTTTCTGTTGGTCTTGGAAATCCTGTGTGCCATCATTAGTGAAGTTCAAAATGCTCTTTGATTGTAGGTGAACTATAAATCCCAGCAACTACAACTCCCAAATGCCAAGGTCTATTTCCCCCAAACTCCACCAGTGTTCACATTTGGGCATGTTGAGTATCTGTGCAGAGGCGGCCCTAGGTAATTTTCAACGGTAAGCAAACAGTATTTTGCCCCCCCCCCCCGCCCCCAAACAATCACTGATATATATTTACTGTTCTTCGTGGGAGTTCTGTGTGCCATATTTAGTCCAATTTCATCACTGGTGGAGTTCAAAATGCTCTTTGATTGTAGGTGAACTATACATCCCAGTAACTACAACTCGCGTATGTCAAGATCTATTTTCCCCCAAGAGCGCCTCAAGAGCGCCCTTGGGCAAAATCAACTATACTGCAAGTGCTTACTTTGCGTAATGGGTTGAGCCGCCCCTGTATCCGTGCCAAGTTTGGTCCAGATTCATTATTGTTTGAGTCCACAATTCTCTCTGGATGTAAGTGAACTACAACTCCAAAACTCAAGGTCAATGATCACCAAACCCTTCCAGTGTTTTATGTTGGTCATGGGAGTTCTGTGTGCCAAGAGTGCTCCAATTGCATCACTGGTGGAGTTCAGAATGCTCTTTGATTGTAGGTGAACTATAAATCCCAGCAACTACAACTCCGAAATGACAAAATCAGTCCCCGCCCCCAACCCCATCAGTATTCAAATTTGGGCGTATCGGGTATT
Organism: Anolis sagrei; assembly: GCF_037176765.1. Lineage (NCBI taxonomy): Eukaryota > Metazoa > Chordata > Lepidosauria > Squamata > Anolidae > Anolis > Anolis sagrei. The sequence goes on along the minus strand of NC_090030.1, from coordinate 22,924,526 downwards.
TGTGCCTAATTGGGTCCAGTGAATGAAAATACATCCTGCTGCATATCAGATATTTACATTACAATTCATAACAGTAGCAAAATTGCAGTTATGAAGTAGCGACGAAAATAATATTATGGTTGGGGTTCACCACAACATGAGGAACTGTTTTAAGTGGTCATGGCATTAGGAAGGTTGAGAACCAATGCCAAAGCATTTAAATCGGTGACCACTGACTATTTGTTGTCTATTTTTTATTGTTTTATATTGTTTATACAGTTTTATACTGTTTATACTGTTTTATATTGTTATTATTACACTAGCTGCCCCCCTGCCATGCGTTGCTGTGGCCCAGTCTGGTAATCTGGAATATAAAGTAATGAGAAAGTGTTGGTTTCTAATATAGGTAATGTCTTTATGCTTGTGGGTAAAACAGTATTTCTTGCTGTTTCTTTGTCAGTGTTGATGTGGAGAGTGTCTGGTTTGCCTACTCTGGAACACACAACACATAACTGTCCTTCTTTAGGGGTCCCTTTCAAATCTACGATACTATATCTCTCTCTGTGTGTGAATCATATCTATCTATCTATCTATCTATCTATCTATCTATCTATATATATCTATGACTGGATGGCTCTTTGTTAGGAGGGCTTTGATTACGTTTTCTTGCCCTGGTAAAGGGAGTGGCCTTAAGTATTTTCTGATTGTTATGGGAGTTCTGTGTGGGAAGTTTGCCCCAATTCTGTCGTTTGTGGGGTTCAGAATGCTCTTTGATTGTAGGTGAACTATAAATCCCAGAATCTGCAACTCGCAAATGTCAAGGTCTATTTCTCCCAAACTCCATCTGTGTGCATATATTTGGCCATATTGAGTATTCATGCCAAGTTTGGTCCAGATCCATCATTGTTTGAGTCCACAGTGCTCTCTGGATGTAGGTGAACTACAACTCCCAAATGCAAGGTCAATGCCGACCAAAACCTTCTAGTGTTTTCTGTTGGTCATGGGAGTTCTGTGTGCCAAGTTTGGTTCAATTCTATCGTTGGTGGAGTTCAGAATGTTCTTTGATTATAGGTGAACTATAAATCCCAGCAACTACAATTCCCAAATGACAAAATCATAATTTTTTGAGTGATGGTCACTCCTTGTGTTGTGAGATGTTTTGTTATTTGGTATGATTTCGTTCATTGGTTCTTTTGTTTTTAAGGTACTCATTATGCACAGAGCATTTTTATATATATAGATTGTTGTTAATTGTATATTTATGTTTTGATGTGGGCACCATGGGGTGCCATTTTGTTAGCCGTCCTGAGTCCCTCTGCGGAGGTTGAGAAAGGACGGGATATAAAACCCCTAAATAAATAAACAAACAAACAAACAAACAAATAAATAAAGCATTTTAGGATTCAGGCGCACCTTTACGGCAGGTGAAGTGGAGCAAACTCCCCATCTCTCCGTATCCCCGTACTTTCTTCCCTTTGTGCAGAGCAGGCTCTTTGGCGTGTTTCTTTAAGCATGCTTTTCAAACAGTGCACACAAACACAGCGTCATCCTTGCTTGCCGTCCGCCCCAGAGGTCACCACCGAACAGACCACAAAACTGGGGAACAGCGGGGGGCAACGTGATGGACACCTGCATGCCCTGCGAGGCGAGCACTTTATCAGGACTTGAGGCCATTTGCGAGGTCAGGTTTGCTCCGCTTGGTTGTCTATTGCATCTCCACAAGGACGACGGTTATCAACCGCACGTTGCACTCCGTTCACCCGCTGCGGAGAGAAGACGGAGGCCAACCTTCATGTCTCTGGAGTGTATTGTAAAATGCATGAGATTGTCGTCGTCGTCGTTGTCACGGGCAGGGAAAATGAGAGCTCCTTGACTCCGAAGATGCCACCCGAAAGGACCGAAATGTCTCCTTGCAATCTCCTCTGACTCTGGATTCGGAAAGACTTTGCCTTGTGCCGAAAAATTAAAAAATAATATTATTTGCACTTGGCTGTGGCTTTTTTGTGCCCCCCTCCGCCCCACGATGGCATCCTTGCATTGTTTGCCTTGCACAGGAGGGGAACGAGCCCGAGCCGCTCTGTTTGGCCACTGATCTCTCTCGTTCCCTCTCAGCCGAGTGGCCCAGGGCTATGCTGAGGTTTCTCTCCCACTTGTATTGTTGCCGCTCAAAGGAAGAATGCTCAGAGGATGACAAGTGTATTCTGAGTCGGTATGTTCCTTCCTTTTCATTACAGATCCTGTCTCCCTCTGTTTCTCTCTCTCTCTCTCTTCCTTCCCTCCACCTCTTTTTCTTTGCCTCCTTCTTTTTTTTTCCTGCTACTATTGGTCAGAAACCAGGTTAATAGGTACAGAATGTAGTACAGTGCTGCAGTGTGAAGGCAGAACAATAGCGGCACAAGCCAGTTCTTGGGGTGGGGTGGAGGAAAGGGGGTGGCGGAGGAAGAAGAGGCAATCTTTTTATAGACCAAGGCTGCATTGTGGCGGGTTGTACAGTGCAGCCTCTCTCTCTCTGTCTCCTTCTCCTCCTCTTTTCTAGCCTTTCTCTCTCTCTCTCTCTCTTCCCCCCTCCTCACTCTTTTTTCAATATATGCTGCAGTCAACACTTCCCTAATGAGGCGGCAGCCTTTGTCGAGAGAGCGCAAGGCTGGGAATATCGCTTCGAAGCGGGGATGGCAGGGTCTGACTAAAAGGGGAGATGCCTTCCCGCAGCCCCTTTTCCCGGATGGGGAGCCTCGGCTTAAGGTCACCGGCGACGCTGGCTTGGCTCCTTCCCAATAGTGGCCGCCGTCGTGCCACCACCGTGCCGCTCGCGTGTGCCTGGAATGGAAGCCCGAGTTGGTAGTCTTGTTATGGAAACGCTGTTTGCTGTTATTGTAGTATCGCGGTGACCAACATGCCATTGAAATGGAAAACGAGTTCTCCTGCGATCTGGAAATTCCCCGTTCCTGTGCTTAAAACCTCCAGGTCGTCGCCGCTTTCGCCAGCGTACATGTAAGTGACAGGGCGGAGGGTACTTTGAATGTGAGATTGCAATCACCTTTATCTCTCCCTTCCGTGGGGTTTTTGTGTGTGTGAGATCGAGGTCCGACCTCCTCTTTTCCTTCTTTATTTTGTGGCGATGTGATGACATTGGTCTCTGAATGTGTTTCCTTCCTGACCTTTGCATCCCTCTCCTCCGAATCCGTAACCTTCCTTCTTTTGTCGGTTCCCCATTTCTTCTGCCACCGCCCTGAAAATGATCGATGGGCGCTGTGTTAGAGAAGGAAAGAAGAATCTGAGAAAGAGGACAGATTCGGTCATACTGTCTCCACGATTTTCTTTTTCAGTGTCAAAGTTTGTGTGTGGTCATTGGTCTTTAATGTGGACTTGAGGCGAGCGAGTCAAGAAGCGAGCCAATATACAGTGCCTGCTGTGGCGTCCTTTTCTGTGTTGTTTGTATGTGACTGTGTGTCCAACGTGGTGAAACGGTACGGTTGAGTCTCGCTTTGGTTGCGATTTTTCGTTCAAGCAAGCACTCGAAAAATCTCAAAGCAGAAGTCGGTCGTGAAAATGTTGCCATCCCCAGCACCGCAGAGATTTTGTCTTCGCCGCTTCCTCTTTGTCAAAAAGGGCACTGTGGTCTTTTCGTAGACTGGGTCTGCTGTGCGTTTCTGGCTGACACCGAGCACAGCACATGGCCTGCCAAAAAGGCAAATGCAGGCAAGGGAAGCAAACGTGGTTCTGGTGATACTCATTAGTTAATGAGCCATGATGTGGCCAGCTTCCCTGGCGCTTCTCGGTAAAACATGAGATATTATCTCAGGCGACTGCCTTTCGGTGTTACAGTTCTAATTTAATGTTCGTTGCCTTCACTGATTGGCAAATAACCCATCAAAATGGCAATTCTGCCCTTTTGCTTGGAAGTTGGCATCAATATATGTTTATAACACACCTGCAGACATCTGATTCTTCTTCTTTTCAAAAGGACAAGATTGCCATAAGGCAATGTTTCTCAATCTTCCCAATGCCGTGAACCCTTAATCGAAATAATAATAATAATAATAATAATAATAATAATAATAATCTTTATTTATACCCCGCCACCATCTCCCCAATGGGGACTCGGACCCCAAAGGGCATCTGGTCCAGCCCCCTTCTAATAATAATAATAATAATAATAATAATAATAATAATAATCTTTATTTATACCCCGCCACCATCTCCCCAATGGGGACTCGGAGCGGCTTACATGGGGCCAAGCCCAGGACAACATGTAACAGAAAAATAAAATAAAATGTTCCTCATGTTGTGGTGACCCCCAACCAAAACATTATTTTCGTTGCTATTTCATAACTGTAATTTGCTACTGTTATGAATCGTAATGTAAATATCTGATATGCAGGATGTATTTTCATTCACTGGACAAATTTGGCACAAGTACCCGATACAGTCCAATTTGAATACTGGTGGGGAATAGGGGGGAATTGATTTTGTCATTTGGGAGTTGTAGTTGCTGGGATTTATGGTTCATCTACAATCAAAGAACATTCTGAACTCCACCAATGATGGAATTGAACCAAACTTGGCACACAGAACTCCCATGACCAACAGAAAATACTGGAAGGGTTTGGTGGGCACTGGCCTTGAATTTTGGAGTTGTAGTTCACCTACATCCAGAGAGCACTGTGGACTCAAACAATGATGGATCTGGACCAGACTTGGCACAAATACTCAATATGCCTAAATGTGTTGGAGTTTGAGAAAAATAGACTTTGACATTTGGGAGTTGTAGTTGCTGTGATTTATAGTTCACCTACACTCAAAGAGCATTCTGAACCCCACCAACGATAGAATTGGGCCAAACTTCCCACACAGAACCCCCATGACCAACAGAAAATACTGTGTATTGTCGAAGGCTTTCATGGCCGGAATCACTGGGTTGTTGTAGGTTTTTTCGGGCTATATGGCCATGGTCTAGAGGCATTCTCTCCTGACGTTTCACCTGCATCTATGGCAAACATCCTCAGAGGTAGTGAGGTCTGTTGGAACTAGGCAAAAGGGTTTATATATCTGTGGAATGACCAGGGTGGGACAAAGGACTCTTCTCTGCTGGAGCTAGGTGTGAATGTTTCAACTGGCCACCTTGAAAATACTGTGTTTTCTGATGGTCTTTGGCAACCCCTCTGACATCCCCTCGCAACTCCCTCATGGGTCCTGATCCCCAATTTGGGAACCACTGGTCATACTCAATATGCCCAAATGTGAACACTTGTAGAGTTTGGGGAAAATAGACCTTGACATTTGGGAGTTGTAGTTGCTGGAATTTATAATTCACTTGCAATCAAAGAGCATTCTGAAGCCCACCAATGATACAATTCGGCCAAACTTCCCACACAGAACCCCCATGACCAACAGAAAATACTGTGGGTTGTTTTAGGTTTTTCCAGGCTATATGGCCATGTTCTAGAGCCATTTTCTCCTGACGTTTTGCCTGCATCTATGGCAAGCATCCTCAGAGGTAGTGAGGTCTGTTGGAACTAGGAAAAAGGGTTTATATATCTGTGGAATGACCAGGGTGAGACAAAGGACTTATGTCTGCTGGAGCTAGGTGTGAATGTTTCAACTGACCACCTTGATTAGCATTTAATGGCTTGGAAGTGCCTGGGGGGAATCTTTTGTTGAGAGTGATTTGATGTGCCTGATTGTTTATTCTCTGCTGTTTTGCTGTTGTAATTTTTGAGTTTTTTAATACTATGTTTTCTGATGGTCTTTGATGACCCCTCTAACACTCCCTCGTGACCCCCCGCCCTAGATTCCGACCTCCAGGTTGAGAAACATGGTTTTAATATTTGAAAGCGGCAAAATCAAAAGCTTGAAAGGAAAGGGGTATGATGAAACTTTGGAGGAGAAAGAATAGTTTTTGGCCAAGAGAAGACAAACCATAAGACAATAGGGTTGTCTCCTAATGGGTGATGCAATGGATTTTGGGGCATTTCCACTCCAGGTGACTCCATCTGCCCAGACTTCAAGCAAAAGGGAGAGAGGGCTGCTGCTGTCCAGTTTTGAAAAGGCCTTGTGTTGGAAATACCTCGTGTTGGAACAACCGAGCGCTGTGTGGCTGGTGCATTTCCCCCTCTTCCTTACAGCGGCCCATAAATCTTCAGCATTCCATGAAGTGAAGCTTTCATGCGAAGGGAGGTGGGGAAACTTCACATTTTTCATGCCGGAACTGGCTTGTGTTCATCTGTGCATCAGCACTTACCATTCAAAAGCAGGTCACAAGCAAAGTTTTGAAAACTGTCTAAGAATTATGTAAAGCAGTGTTTCTCAACCTGGGGGTCGGGACACCTGGCGGGGGGGGGGGGTCATGAGTGGGTGTCAGAGGGGTCGCCAAAGACCATCAGAAAGCACAGTATTTTCTGTTGGTCATGGGGGTTCTGTGTGGTAAGTTTGGCTCAATTCTATCATTGGTGGGGTTCGGAAAACTACAAGTCCCAGCAGCTACAACTCCCAAATGACAAGGTCTATTTTCCCCAAACTCCACCAGTGTTCACATTTGGGCATATTGAGTATTTGTGCCAAGTTTGGTCCAGATTCATCATTGTTTGAGTCCACAGTGCTTTTTGGATGTAGGTGAACTACAACTCCAAAACTCAAGGTCAATGCCCAGCAAGCCCTTTCAGTATTTTCTGTTAGAATCATAGAATCAAAGAGTTGGAAGAAACCTCATGGGCCATCCAGTCCAACCCCATTCTGCCAAGAAGCAGGAATATTGCATTCAAATCACCCCTGACAGATGGCCATCCAGCCTCTGTTTAAAAGCTTCCAAAGAAGGAGCCTCCACCACACTCCGGGGCAGAGAGTTCCACTGCTGAACAGCTCTCAGCATTAGGAAGCTCTTCCACATGTTCAGATGGAATCTCCTTTCTTGTAGTTTGAAGCCATTGTTCCATTGCGTCCTAGTCTCCAGGGAAGCAGAAAACAAGCTTGCTCTCTCCTCCCTGTGGCTTCCTCTCAGATATTTATACAAGGCTATCATATCTCTTCTCAGCCTCCTCCTCCTCCTTTTCCTTCTCCTCCTCCTCCTCCCTCTTCCTTCTCCACCTTCTCTTCCTCCTCCTCCTCCTCCTCCTCCTCCTCCTCTTCCTTCTCCTCTTCCTTCTCCACCTTCTCCTCCTTCTCCTTCTCCTCCCTCTTCGTTCTCCACCTTCTCTTCCTCCTTCTCCTCCTCCTTTTCCTCCTCTTCCTTCTCCTCCTCTTCCTTCTCCACCTTCTCTTCCTCCTCCTCCTTTTCCTCCTCCTCCTCCTTTTCCTCCTCTTCCTTCTCCTCCTTTTCCTTCTCCACTTTCTCCTCCTCCCCCCTCTTCCTTCTCCACCTTCTCTTCCTCCTCCTCCTCCTCCTCCTCTTCCTTTCTCCTCCTCCTTCTCCTCCTCTTCCTTCTCCTCCTTTTCCTTCTCCACCTCCTCCTCCTCCTCTTCCTTCTCCACCTTATCTTCCTCCTCCTCCTCCTCCTCCTCCTCCTCCTCCTCCTTTTCCTTCTCTTCCTTCTCCTCCTCTTCCTTTTCCACTTTCTCTTCCTCCTGCTCCTCCTCTTCCTTCTCCTCCCCCTCTTCCTTCTCCACCTTCTCTTCCTCCTTCTCCTCCTCCTTCTCCTCCTCTTCCTTCTCCTCCTCTTCCTTCTCCACCTCCTCCTCCTCCTCCTCTTCCTTCTCCACCTTATCTTCCTCCTCCTCCTTCTCCTTCTCTTCCTCCTCCTTTTCCTTCTCTCTTTCTCTTCCTTCTTTACCTTGCTCTCTTCCTTCCCTTTTTTGGAGTGAATATGGACATGGCAGTGCTAGCAGTTAAACCTTTCATGTGGTCAAGTGCACCTTTTTCTAAATGGGCATATCATATTCTAAGGAGCAGCTGTTCCTTGCCTCAAGCCCTTGGGAAATACTTTGGAATACATCAAACCATACATTGAATGGAATGTATTAAATAAGCTGGGAGCATTATTCCCATGCAGTCAAAATACATTTCACTTGGAGTGGAGCAATTTGCAAGATCAAAATGTATTTGGGAAGAGGATGGGTGGGTTTTTTTGTTTGGTTTAGTACAGAACATTTTGTGGTAGAATTACTGAACCCCTAAGATCATGGGAGCTTTGATATTTTGTAGTGGTGGCTACAGATCTGGTGCAGTGTGCCATGCGGAGTTCACGGGAGTTCATTTTGGGTGTGAAATAGTCACGCTTTCTGAGTTAGTGCCAAAGCGTTGGTTGTCTTAAAGCACCTGTGCTTTGATGCATCCCATTCCTTGTCAGATATGTCTTTAACCTTGTGATTTTAGAAGTAAGTGGAATAAAAAAAGAAATGTGAAGCCCTTTGTAAAATCAGCCTTCCAGACAACAGGAAAAGGAGTAAGGACTGTCTAGAAGTCTATTTATCTATCTATCATCTATCTATCTATCTATCTATCTATCTATCTATCTATCTATCTATCGATCTATTTACTATACTTCTATACCGCCATTCTCAGTCCAAGAGCGACTCATGGCGGTTTACAAAATAGCAGGATTTGATGCCCACAGCAATACAAAGATAATTAAACATTGAAAACATTTAACACAGATAAAAATTCATTACAAATAATATCAATAAAACATAATAAAAAACCATAAGTCCTCCGCATTTCATTACCAATCATTATCCAGTCTCGTTATCCAACCGTTCCGTGATCAGAGTTTAACAGCTACACTCATATAGCCAGGTTTTGACATTTTTGCAAAACATTAAGAGTGTAGGGGCCGATATAATGTCCCTGGGGAGGCCATTCCACAACCGAGGGGCCACCACTGAGAAGGCCCTGTCTCTCGTCCCCACCAGTCTAGCCTGTGAAGATGGCAGGACCGAGAGCAGGGCCTCCCCAGAAGATCTTAAATTCCTAGAGGGTTCATCAGGAGAGATACGTTCGGACAGGTAAGCAGGGCCGGAACCGTTTAGGGCTTTATAGGCGAAAGCCAGCACTTTGAATTGTGCTCAGTAGCAGATTGGCAGCCAGTGGAGCTGGTGCAACAGAGGAGTTGTATGCTCCCTGGGCGCTGCTCCTGTTAACAACCTGGCTGCCGCACGTTGGACCGTTTGAAGCTTCTGAACAGTCTTCAAAGGCAACCCCACGTAGAGAGCATTGCAGTAGTCTATACGGGATGTAACCAGAACATGGACCACCGTGGCCAAGACCGATTTCCCAAGGTACGGGCGCAGCTGTTTAGCTCCAGGGAAGTCTTGCAACCCCTCTATTCAGCCACACCTGGAATCACATTGTTCCCCATTCTGGACACCGCAGTCTAAAGGAGATGTTAAGAAACTGGAATGTGTGCAGAGGAGGGTGACTCAAATGATCAAGGGTCTGGAGAACAAGCCCTATGAGGAGCGACTTAAAGAGCTGGCATGTTTAGCCTGCAGAAGATAAGGCTGAGACATGATGCAGGCCATGTATCAATATGTGAGGGGAAGTCATAGGGAGGAGGGAGCAAGCTTGTTTTCTGCTGCCTTGGAGACTAGGACACAATGGAACAATGACTTCAAACTCCAGGAAAGGAAATTCCATCTGAACATGAGGAAAAGCTTCCTAATGCTGAGAGCTGTTCAGCAGTGGAACTCTCTGTCCCAGAGTGTGGTGGAGGTTCCTTCTTTGGAGGCTTTTAAGCAGATGCTGGATGGTGCTTTGAATGTGATTTTCCTGCTTCTTGGCAGGGGGTTGGACTGGATGGCCCACGAGGTCTCTTCCAACTCTAGGTTTCTATGATTCTATGACTGCATGTCCAATGCAAGAAAAGTCACCCTTTGGTTCCTTAGTCTTCACTGGAGTTTGGTTCCAGAACTAGGTAAGAATACCCAGATTTATGGAAGTTCGGTGCATACAATGGTGGAATAATAATAATAATAATAATAATAATAATAATAATAATAATCTATATAAATAAAAACGTAATGTTCGTTTGTGGAATTAACATAACTCAAAAACCACTGGATGAATTGTCATGAAATTTGGACACAATATTCCTATCAGGCCAACGAGTGACCATCACTCATAAAAACACTGAAAAATACAGCATAAGGGACTTTAAAAGCCGAAAAAGTAAAAAGACACTTCAGCGCATGTACAAAATCACATATGTACACACACACACACACATATATATACACATACAAAACACATATACATAGACACTGGGCCACAACAACGCATGGCAGGGGACAGCTAGTAATCTATATAAATAAAAATATAATGTTAGTTTGTGGGATTAACATAACTCAAAACCACTGGACGAATTGTCATGAAATTTGGACACAATACTCCTATCAGGCCAACGAGTGACCATCACTCATAAAACACTGAAAAACACAGCAGAAGGGTCTTTAAAAGTCCAAAAATAAGAAATACATACAACGTATGTGCAAAACCACACACACACACATATATATACATACACACGCAAACACACATATATACATAAATATACACACGCGAAGCACATATACACAGACTGGGCCACAGCAACGTGTGGCAGGGGACAGCTAGTAGTCAATAATAATAATAGTCAATAATAATAATAATAATAATAATAATAATAATAATAACAACAACAAACTGCAAAGGCTCTGGCATAAACCAGTACAGGTGGTCCCAGTGGTCATGGGCACACTGGGTGCCGTGCCAAAAGATCTCAACCGGCATTTGGAAACAATAAACATCGACAAAATCACGATCTGTCAACTGCAAAATGCCACCTGACTTGGATCTGCGCGCATCATTCGAAAATGCATCACACAGTCCTAGACACTTGGGAAGTGTTCGACTTGTGATTTTGTGATACGAAATCCAGCATATAGGTCTCGTTTGCTGTGACATAATGTGTTTTTGTGTCAGTAAAATAATAATAATAATAATAATAATTAACAACAACAGTGAATTTATTACCCACCTCTCCTTGCGGCTCAAGGTGGGATAAAACACTATTAAAATATATATAACAAAACACACAAAATTAAAATCTTGTAAAATCTTGTAGTCCCTGATAAAAAATGGCAAAATCAAGGATTGGATTTTTTAAACAAATATTATCAATGTGTGGATGGTTGACTTTGTGGATGCAGAATCCATAAACACAGAGACCAATTAATATATTACTTATGTGGCTATGCGTGTCTAGATAAACCACGAGATGAAGGAGCCCATCAAGGAGTAAGAAATCAGTCTTCACTATTGAAGCAAGCAGTAATTGCCTCTTTTGATCTCCTAGTCAAATTTATTTGCTCTAAATCGAGTTGCTAGCTCCGGCTAGAGTTAACTTTCTGAATCGGTGGAGCTTACGGCGTGTATTGACTTGTTTGCTGCTCCTGCTTTATAGTTTTCAAGTCATTTCTGACTTAGGGTGACCCTAAGGTGAACCTATCGCAGGGCTTTCTTGGCAAGATGTCTTCAAAGGGGAGCTACACTTTGGTTTACCCTTACCTTCTTTTGTGGCTGGAGGAATGTGACTTGCCCAAGGCCATCAATGGCTTTCCCTGGCTGAACAGGGATTCAAATCCTGGCTTCCCAGTTCAATGCTCAAACTGTACTGGATGGTCTCAAACAAACCTCTCTATGGAAGGAATGGGCCTCCTTCCATGGGGAGGAGTGAAGGAGACCTTGCAGATGACAGCCTTTGGCCTCTCTTAAAGGACAGAAAGCTGGCAGAGTGATGTCTTGAAGGCCAAGTTGTCCAACATCTCCTGGAAGTCTCTGGCAGATTTTCAGCCTTTGCTGTGTATACAAAAGTCTCAGAGAGGCAACCAAGGGATCCTCAAAGTGACCAGAGACGTAAGACCAATTCTTGTCAGGCCTCTATCTCACCTGGGCCCTCAGTATAGAACAGTGTTTCTCAACCTACTTACTTACTTAGGCGATCCCTCGTTGTCTGAGTAGGATAATCTTCCAGGGTGGGTCCGTAGGTGACTGTGGAGCCCTATTCTTGATCTGCATCTTCTCCCACAGTGAGGGCACTGGTTTCCAGGTGGAAGGTGGTCCCATTCGGGGTTGGCTTGACGCACCTTCCTCTTGGCACTTCTCTCTTTCGCCCTCCATTGTGCCTCTTCAAATTCTGCAGCACTGCTGGTCACAGCTGACCTCCAGCTGGAGCGCTCACAGGCCAGGGCATCCCAGTTCTCAGTGTCTATGCCAGAGTTTTTAAGGTTGGCTTTGAGCCCATCTTTAAATCTCTTTTCCTGCCCACCAATGTTCCGTTTTCCATTCTTGAATTTGGAGTAGAGCAACTGCTTTGGGAGACTGTGGTCAGGCATCCAGACAACGTGGCCAGTCCAGCAGAGTTGATGGCGGAGGACCATCACTTCAGTGCTGGTGGTCTTTGCTTCTTCCAGCATGCTAACATTTGTCTGCCTGTCTTCCCAAGAGATTTGTAGGATTTTCTGGAGGCAGCACTGATCGAATCGTTCCTGGAGTTGCATGTGACGTCTGTAGACTGGACTGTAGACAGTGGCCTGTAGACACTCCACGTTTCGCAGGCGTAGAGCAGGGTTGGGAGGACAATAGCTTTATAAGCAAGCCCCTTGGTATCCTTACAGATGTCCCGGTCCTCAAACACTCTGCTTCATTTGGAAAAATGCTGCATTCACAGAACTCAGGCAGTGTTGTATTTTCGGTGTCGATGTTGATTTTGGTGGAGAGGTGGTTACCAAGGTAGCGGAAATGGTCAATGTTTTCTAATGTTACACCATTAAGCTATATTTCTGGCATTGGAGAGGGATTGGCTGGTGACTGCTGGAAGAGGACTTTGATTTTCTCGATGTTTAATGACAGGCCGAGCTTCTCATATGCTTCTGTGAAGGTGTTTAGAGTGACTTGTAGATCTTCTTCTGAATGCGCACAGACAATGTTGTCATCAGCATACTGGAGTTCTATAACAGATGTTGTTGTAACCTTGTTTTTGGCTTTCAGTCTGCTGAGGTTTGCCATCTATCCGATAGATGATTTCCACTCCGGTGGGAAGCTTCCCATCAACAAGATGAAGTATCATAGCGATGAAGATGGAAAATAAAGTTGAAGCAACAACACATCCCTGTTTGACACCTGATTCCACCTTGAATGGGTCACTTTGGGAGGCATTGCTGTCCAAGACTGTTGCCATCATAGAGGAGCCGTAGGATGTTCTCAGATTTGTTAGGGCACCTGATTCTTTGAGGATGGTCCAGAGAGCACTGCGATTCACTGTGTCGAATGCCTTTGCAAGGCCAATGAATGCCATGTAAAGTGGTTGATTTTGTTCCCTGCATTAGGGGTCGGGGCGATGGAGTATCAGAGGGGTTGCCAAAGATCATCAGAAAATACAGTATTGTCTGTTGGTCATGAAGGTTCTGTGTAGGAATTTTGGCCCAATTCTATCATTGGTGGGGTTCAGAATGCTCTCTGATTGTAGGTGAACTATAAATCCAAGCAACTACAACTCCCAAATGTCAAATCTATTTTCCCCAAACTCCGCCAGTGTTCACAATTGGGCATATTGAGTATTTGTGCCAAGTTTGGTCCAGATCCATCATTGTTTGAGTCCACAGTGCTCTCTGGATGTAGAACTACAACTCCAAAACTCAAGGTCAATGCCCACTAAACCCTTCAAGTGTTTTCTGTTGGTCATGGGAATTCTGTGTGCCAAATTTGGTTCAATTCCATCATTGGTGGAGTTCAGAATGCTCTTTGATTGTAGGTGAACTATAAATCCCAACAACTACAACTCCCAAATGACAAAATCACATCAGGACTTCTCTGAATTTCTGCAAAGAGCAGTGTTTTCTGTTCGTCATGGGAATTCTGTGTGCCAAATTTAGTTCAGTTCCATCATTGGTGGAGTTCAGAATGCTCTTTGATTGTATGTGAACTATAAATCCCAACAACTACAACTCCCAAATGACAAAATCACATCAGGACTTCTCTGAATTTCTGCAAAGAGCAGTGTTTTCTGTTCGTCATGGGAATTCTGTGTGCCAAATTTAGTTCAGTTCCATCATTGGTGGAGTTCAGAATGCTCTTTGATTGTATGTGAACTATAAATCCCAACAACTACAACTCCCAAATGACAAAATCACATCAGGACTTGTCTGGACTTCTGCAAAGAGCAGTTTCTTGTGAAAAGGTCAACCAGGTCTAGGTGTTTTCTCTTCCCCAAGATGGACTATGAACACAGGCTGGAGGTTGGTTATATTCCTGGAGGCTGAGATGAGTAGATTGACCTCAAGCCTTGTAAGATGGAGTTTCCATCTGATACTGGCGTTACATCAAGTCAGGGATTTGGGTGCTCTTTCATGGTCACACACCAGATTCTTGTCCTGTACTTCAAGGACCATGGATCTTGAAGCTGGGTGTGTGGGTGCTTCCTATATTTTAGGCTCCATTAAAACATCTGGCAAAGTCCGGACACTCTTCTCTTCTGCATGACTTCTAGAGGGTCCAGTCCCATTACCAGTGCAGCGTTTTCATCTCTTCGAGCAAAGATAGTAAATACAGATCTTGGCATAGAGTCCTGCATAATGTACTCTTAACTTTTATTTCTATTTTTGGATCTTTGTTCAAATACGTGTCTTCAAAGACGAAGCCTTCTCGTCAGCATGTTTAAGACCAGAGCATAATTAAGGTGCATCCTCCTCAGTTCCGTCCCATTACAGGAGATATTTTTATGGTAGTTCAGTGTGGGCACCTTCCATCAGTTGTTGAATACCTGCTGAAGTAATATGTTGCGTTGTAATAGAGTTTTGGGAGTCAAAAGGGATGAAATGGTGCCTTTTTGTCATGCTCTCCTTTGAAAAAGGGCGATATAGTCTCATGATCACTTGACATACTTAGTTTTGTGTTTTCCCATGAGAAGTCAAGCGGTTTATGTGTCCTGGAGCAAAATGCAGTGTCTTGGAGGTGTCTGTTGAGTGGGATCAAAGGCCATCCAATAAAATCCACAGAAGAAACAGGAGATGTGTTTCAAGATACAGGAGAGCCTCATCCAACCTTTGCTCATCCAACGTTCTGTATTATCCAACGCAGTCTGCCTCCCGCCCGGATCCACAACTGTTCCAATACATTGTGATGTTTTGGTGCTAAATTCGTAAATACAGTAATTACTACCTTCGTGACCGTATCTCGTTCCACATACCAACCCAGGCCCTTCGTTCCTCAGGGGAGGTCCTCCTTTCACTCGTCTTGTGGGCACAAGGGAGAGAGCCTTCTCTTCTGTGGCCCCCCGACTTTGGAACTCTTTACCTGGGGAGATCAGGAAAGCCCCTTCACTGGAAACATTTAAAAAGAACCTCAAAACCTGGCTTTTCCGCTGCGCTTTTGGCGAGTAGGTGCACAGCATGATATTTTACACCCCTCAACGTTTTCGGCTAATGGAGTTCGTGCCCTCCAAATAGGATGTTCTGCCCCACAAATCTGTGTGTTTTGAGTTCCATTTAAACGTCTTGCTCCTATTTTATCTCATCATAGTTTGTTAATTGTTTTTATTCGGAATATGTGGCCCGCCCATTGCCATCTCTATTGTGATTGTGTCTATTGGAATGTTTATTATTATTATTATTATTATTATTATTATTATTAATGTCATTTTGATAATGTTGTTGTTGTCTGTTGTATATGATTTGATTTTATTGCTGTGTTATGTTGTCCGGGCTTGGCCCCATGTAAGCCGCTCTGAGTCCCCATCGGGGAGATGGTGGCGGGGTAGAAATAAAGTTTATTATTATTATATTACTAGCTGTCCCCTGCCACGCGTTGCTGTGGCCCAGTCTGGTGATCTGGAAAATAAAGTAATGAGAAAGTGTTGGTTTCTAATATATGTAATTCCTTTATGCTTGTGGATAAACCAGTATTTCTTGTTGTTTCTTTGTCAGTGTTGATGTGGAGAGTGTCTGGTTTGCCTACTCTGGAATATGCAACATATCATAGTCCTTCTTTAAAGGTCTCTTTCAAATCTGTGATACTATATCTCTGTGTGTGTGTGATCATCATATCTATCTATCTATATTTATGACTGGATGGCTCTTTGTCAGGAGGGCTCTGATTACATTTTCTTGCCCTGGTGAAGAGAGTTGGACTCGATGGCCTTAAGTATTTTCTGTTGGTCATGGGGGTTCTGTGTGGGAAGTTTGCACCATTTCTGTTGTTTGTGGGGTTCAGAATGCTCTTTGATTGTAGGTGAACTGTGAATCCCAGTGACTACAACTCCCAAATGTGAAGGTCTGTTCCCTCCAAACTCCATCTGTGTTCATATTTGGGCATATTGAGTGCTTGTGCCAAGTTTGGTCCAGATCCATCATTGTTTGAGTCCACAGTGCTCTCTGGATGTAGGTGAACTACAACTCCCAAACTCAAGGTCAATGCCCACCAAACCATTCCAGTGTGTTCTGTTGGTCATGGTAGTCCTGTATCCATGTTTGGTTCAGTTCCATCATTGGTGGAGTTCAGAATGCTCTTTGATTGTAGGTGAACTATAAATCCCAGCAAGTACAACTCCCAAATGTCAAGGTCTATTTCCCTTAAACTCCATCTGTGTTCATATTTGGGCATATGGAATATTCGTGCCAAGTTTGGTCCAGATCCATCATTGTTTGAGTCCACAGTGCTCTCTGGATGTGGGTGAACTACAATTCCCAAACTCAAGGTCAATGTCCACTAAACCCAGTTTTTTCTGTTGGTCATGGGAGCCCTGTGTGCTAAGTTTGGCCCAATTCCATCATTGGTGGAGTTCAGAGTGCTCTTTGATTGCAGGTAAACTATAAATCCCAGCAACGACAATTCCCAAATGACAAAATCAATTTTTGAGTGGAGGATATACATTGGACTGTTAGGTGCCTTGTGTCCAAATTTGGTGTCAATTCCTCCAGTGGTTTTTGAGTTCTGATGGTATCACAAACAAACATTACATTTTTATTTATATAGATTCTCTCAGATAAGACAAATAGCTTTCTAAGAAATTCTTATGTTTTCCACTTTTGTGAGGGCCCTGCTTCCCCCCTCCCCTCCCCCCTCCCCGAAAGTCAAGGTACTACTCTGTGTAAAACCAACAAAATCTACTTACACTGCCTGTAACCTATACATATGGATCCAGGGAACACTCTCACCCTTTTCTGGACAAGTAGAAACACATGGACAAAAGCTGAAAGGTTTCTTTTTTAAGTCTCTTGTTAGCAAGTGGTAGAAAAACCTAGATGGCATCTAAGGAGACATTGGATGTGTCTGGGTTCAAAAGGAGAGTGATCAATCGCAAAACTGAAAGATTTTGCAAGAGTGGGATGCGGTCAAGAGCATTTCTTAAAAATCAAAGCACTTATCTTTGGAGCATTTTGAAACATGTCTGTAGTTTCCTCTCTGTCAAGTTACAGGAGCTAAGCCTTTCAGGCTGTTATTGGGAGGCTTGAACGAGGTTGGCTCCTGTGTTTGGGTTCAGGGCCATCTCCTCTGGTGCGCGCTCGTCTGGTTTTTAAGACCTGCAAGGAAAAGAAAGTGGAGAATTTTTGGTTGTCATCTATTGCTTTCTTCCTTGTCTGTATTTTTAAGGTCTTTGTGATGGTGCAGTTGTATTGCTTTGAAGCTTGTACGTGTGCATATATACTTCACGTTGCCTGTCGACTTGTGATGATCCCATAAATTTTTCATAGGTGAGGAGTACAGGTTTCTTTATGTGCTGGCAGAAGTGAAGGGGTGTTAGAAAGAATAAATCAAGCCAAGAAGGCGCAGCTCTTTGAGCCCTATCTGTGGCTGAGGTTGGCGGCGTGTCATGGGGGAAACCTCCTTGCGATCTCACCTGTGCATTGCTCTTTTGTTTCACGTCTAGTGGATGATGCACATGATTTGAGCTCTCCTTGGCATTGAAAGTGGGCATAGGAGTATCATATTGGTGGCTCTTTAGCACAGATAACCTTGGATATCCTTGCATATGTTGTAGAAGTCATAATGTGATTTTATTTATCGTGTCAGGAGTGAACCAAAACAGTTGTATTGCATTAAAAACAAACCAACAAACAAAATACAAAGTTTGCAGACTTTTATTAAATGTCCTTTGACCAGTATCTGGCCACTTGGAGTGCTTCTGGTGTTGCTGCAAGAAGGTCCTCCATTGTGCATGTGGCAGGGCTTAGGTTGCATTGCAGCAGGTGGTCTGTGGTTTGCTCTTCTCCACACTCGCATGTCGTGGATTCAACTTTGTGGCCCCATTTCTTAAGGTTGGCTCTGCATCTCGTGGTGCCAGAGCACAGTCTGTTCAGTGCCTTCCAAGTCACCCAGTTTTCTGTGTGCCCAGGGGGGAGTCTCTCATTTGGTATCAGCCATTGGTTGAGGTTCTGGGATGGAGCCTGCCACTTTTGTACTCTCGCTTGCTGACGTGATCCAGCGAGTGTCTCTGTAGATCTTAGAAAACTATTTCTTGATTTAAGTCGTTGATCTGCTGACTGATACCCAAACAGGGGGTGGGCTGGAGATGTCACTGCCTTGGTCCTTTCACTATCGGCTGCTACTTCCCAGCGGATGTCAGGTGGTGCAATACCAGTTAAACAGTGTAATTTCTCGAGTGGTGTAGGGCGCAGACACCCCGTGATAATGCAGCATGTCTCATTAAGAGCCACATCCACTGTTTTAGCGTGGTGAGATGTGTTCCACACTGGGCATGCATACTCAGCAGCAGAGTAGCATAGCACAAGGGCAGATGTCTTCACTGTATCTGGTTGTGATCCCCAGGTTGTGCCAGTCAGCTTTCATATGATATTGTTTCTAGTGCCCACATGAGAGAAGACTTGAGAGAAGCCTCCCCACAGGATTACAAGACATTCAGACATTGTCCCCTGGGCAACATCTTCGTAGATGCAGATTCCCTATTTCCAGAAGCGACCAGAAGCGACTTGCAGAATGCAACGAAACAAGCAAACCAACCAACGGACCTTTTCAGGACCAACCATGACAATAATGTGATGAATGGATTGAATGAATTGTATGATTGCGGTCCGGCTGGGAGTCTATTATTATTTATTTATTTAGAACTTTTATATACTGGTCTTCTCGACCTCCGGAGAGGGACTTAGGCCCGTTTACAACAAAGATTCATAAACAATAGTTTAAAACATCACACCCCATAATACACTAATACATAAAATACATTAAAAAGCAATCATATATTAAGGTCTGGCAAGGCTGAAGACACCATCCTAAAAATGGAACCTGGAAAGCTACATTATGGAAAACAAAGGGGATGAAGAATTCATTAACTTTGGCATGAAAAGTGCTAATGAGAAAACTTCTGAACTGACTTGAGAACTTCTACTGTAAACAACACATGTTTACATAGTCAAACACAGTGTTATCTTAAGAAAGAAGTTAAACAACTTATTGGTTCTGAGATTGATGTCACTGTGATTGATGAGGCTCTATCAACTTTGAGCTGAATGACAAAGGTTATCTAAATAACCAAGTAATGGATAACCAAATCTCTACATAAGAGGCTCTTTTCCTTTTCAATTGTGTGCCAGATCTGCAGGAATGCTGCTCTGTCCAACTGCCTCTTGTCTCCAGCAGCAGGCTTGACTGCTGAGTATGAATGTTGATTATATGTGAGTGAGTGCTGAGTATACGTAATGTTTCCCCTTTGTGTAACCAATATAGCGATTATAAAACCTGTACTAGCTCTAGATTTAAAGATGGGCTCCAAGCCAACCTTAAAAACTCTGGCAACTTCATATGAAACATTAGAAAATGTTGACCATTTCTGCTACCTTGGCAGCCACCTCTCCACCAAAGTCAACATTGACACTGAAATACAACACCGCCTGAGCTCTGCGAATGCAGATTTTTTCTGAATGAAGCAGAGAGTGTTTGAGGATCAGGACATCCAAAACTATTGTCCTCCCAACCCTACTATATGCCTGCGAGATATGGACTATCTACAGATGTCACATGCAACTCCTGGAACGATTCCATCAGCGCTGCCTCCGGAAAATCCTGTAAATCTCTCGTGAAGACAAGCAGACAAATGTCAGTATGCTGGAAGAAGCAAAGACCAAGTGATGGTCCTCCGCCATCAACTCAGCTGGACCGGCCACGTTGTCCGGATGCCCAACCACCGTCTCCCAAAGCAGTTACTCTACTCCAAACTCAAGAACGGAAAACTGAATATTTGTTGTTGCTGTTCATTTGTTCAGTTGTTTCCGACTCTTCGTGACTTCATGGACCAGTCCACGCCAGAGCTCCCTGTCAGCTGTCACCACCCCCAGCTCCTTCAAGGTCAATCCAGTCACTTCAAGGATACCATCCATCCATCTTGCCCTTGGTTGGCCCCTCTTCCTTTTTCCTTCCATTTTCCCCAGCATCGTTGTCTTCCCTAAGTCTTCCTTTATTTTGATGATGTGGCCAAAGTACTTCCTCTTGGCCTCTACTATTCTTCCCTCCAATGAGCAGTCAGGCTTTATTTCTTGAAGTATGGACTGCTGGATCTTCTCACTGTCCAAGGCACTCTCAGAATGGAATGTTAGTGGGCAGGAAAAGAGATTGAAAGACGGGCTCAAACCAACCTTAAAAACTCTGGCATAGACACTGAGAACTGGGAAGACCTGGCCCTTGAGTGCTCCAGCTGGAGGTCAGCTGTGACCAGCAGTGCTGTAGAATTTGAAGAGGCACGAATGGAGGGCAAAAGAGAGAAATGTGCCAAGAGGAAGGTGCATCAAGCCAACCCCAACTGAGACCGCCTTCCACCTGAAACCAATGCCCTCACTGTGGGAGAAGATGAAGGTCAAGAATAGGGCTTCACAGTCACCTATGGACCCACCACCGGTACACTGATCTTGGAAGACTATCCTACTCAGACAACGAGGGATCGCCTAAGAAAGTAAGTAAGGCAGAAAGGAGTTGAACTAGATGGCCCTTGCAATCTAGGATTTTAGGAGATCCTCTGAAGATGCCAGCCACAGATAGAACAGGAGAAATGTGAGGAGAAAATGCTACTGGAAGGTGGCCATACAGCCCGGAAGCTGCATGACACCCCAGTGTTTCTGGCCGTGAAAGACTTTGACAATACGAATTGAGGAGGGCTGGACAAGTCAAACCACAGTTGGCCGGTGCTTTGCCTGTGGCAAGGTTAAAAGAACAGGGCTGTGATGGCTTTGCTCTGCAGGCAATCACAGCGGTGCCATAATTGCTCTTGGGTTTCGCACCAGCCGCCTTTGCTTGGCGGGAATCGTGAGTCATCCTCCTTTTCCAGGGAAAGCAGCGCAGCAAATGCCCAATTAAGAAAGTGGCTTCGGAAATGCTGATGGGAGCTTTTCCCCCCTGCAATCTTCTTGGCCTCCCTCCCTGTCTTGTCAGGGCACTCCAGAGAAGTGTTTTCGTCAGTTTGTGAGAAGGAAGGATTTTTTCCCCAAAACCCTCCACATTTGAAATACTATATAATAGTTGGTTGAATGGAATTGTATCAGAACATCTTTCCTGTTCAGATTCCTCCATTGGACTGAGCTTTCGTTTTGGAATAGAGATCCTCTGTGTGTGGGTGTACACCTGTTTTCTGGAACATATTTTTTTTCCTTATCTCTTGAAAAAAGTCAAAATCTGCCTTTTTGTCTTAATTAAGCAACTTGCTAAGCCTGACCTTCCAACTTGCCGCATCAGCAAACAAATGTTTACGGTGCACCAACTGCTGGGCCACAAATTGCAATGCTGGGCTTGAGTTGCTGGCGGTTGCTCCACATTGTCTCACCAGACCTGGTTTTTCTGATATCACCCAACGACGAAGCAGCATCTAATTCAGTATTTCTCAACCTGGGGGTCAGGACCCCTGGGGGGGGGGATCATGAGGGGCTTTCAGAGTTGCCAAAAACCATCAGAATATCTATCTATCTATCTATCTATCTATCTATCTATCTATCTATCTATCTATCAATGCTCTGTGCATAATGAGTACCTTAAAAACAAAAGAACCAATGAACGAAATCACACCAAATTTGGTAACAAAACGTCTCACAACACAAGGAGTGACCATCACTCAAAAATTATGATTTTGTCATTTGGGAGTTGTAGTTGCTGGGAGTTATAGTTCACTACAATCAAAGAGCATTTTGAACTCCATCAACGATGGAATTGAACCAAACTTGGCACACAGAACCAACAGAAAATACTGGAAGGGTTTGGTGGGCATTGACCTTGAGTTTGGGAGTTGTTGTTCACCTTTATCCAGAGAGCACTGTGGACTCAAACAATGATGGATCTGGACCAAACTTGGCACAAGCACTCAGTACGCCCAAATATGAAAACAGATGGAGTTTGGGGAAAATAGACCTTGACATTTGGGAGTTGTAGTCAATGGGATTCACAGTTCATCTACAATCAAAGAGCATTCTGAACTCCATGAATGACAGAATCGGGGCAAATTTCCCACACAGAACCCCCATGACCAACAGGAAATACTTAAGGCCATCCAATCCAACTCCCTTCATCAGGGCAAGAAAACATCATCAAAGTCCTCCTGACAAAGAGCCATCCAGCCATAGATATAGATATAGATATAGATAGATAGATAGGGAGTTGAGACTCCCAAATGTCAAGGTCTATTTCCCCCAAACTCGATCTGTGTTCATATTTGGGTGTATTGAGTGCATGTGCCAAGTTTGGTCCAGATCCATCATTGTTTGAGTCCACA
Source organism: Anolis sagrei (assembly GCF_037176765.1). NCBI lineage: Eukaryota > Metazoa > Chordata > Lepidosauria > Squamata > Anolidae > Anolis > Anolis sagrei. The sequence continues at coordinate 22,901,874 of NC_090030.1, read as the reverse complement.
GTACTCTCTGGAAGTAGGGGAACTACAACTCTCAAACTCAAGCTCAATGCCCACCAAACCCTTCTAGTATTTTCTGTTGGTCATGGGAGTCCTGTGTGCCAAGTTTGGTTCAATTCCATCATTGATGGAGTTCAGAGTGCTCTTTGATTGTAGGTGAACTATAAATCCCAGCAACTACAACTCCTAAATGAAAAATGTTTTGAGTGATGGTCACTCCTTGTGTTGTGAGACGTTTTGTTGCCAAATTTGGAGTGATTTCGTTCATAGGTTCTTCTGTTTTTAAGTACTCATTCTGCACAGAGCATTTTTATATACATAGATAGTTAGGTGTATATTTATATTTAGGTGAATATTTTTGTCTTCTCCCTTAAGTCCCTTTTTGCTTCCCTGGGTAAACCCCACTAAAAGCAATTTTATTATAATGTGTTTAATAATTGGTCTGCTGTGAGTTTTCCACACTGTTTAGTAGTTATATTTCTGCTCTGAATTGTACGGATGGTGTTGTTGTGATATTGTTATGCTGAACATTTTAAGACAATTGTCCTTCATTCACAAGAATGAAATGTACAAAGACATTGGGTTACACCCAAATTCCATTTGTCATGTCTTTAGACCTACCAATATTACATTTATATGTGACTAACTTGTCCCATTGACGAACACATGACTCAGATGAGATTCAGCCTAATGAATTAGCAGTTCTCAAACGGAATGTGGGACAACAATGTTCCCATGACCATAACATCAGGACCAACACTTTTTGGCAACTGGACCTAGTGATTTACAAACTTATTTTTTTGCTGTGACAGTTTTATTAGAAAGAGTATTGTGTTCTTTTTGCTGAAAGCAAATGTCTTTGTAACCTTGAGAATTGAAAAATATCCCTGTGTCAGTCTGGAATACCTATCTAGATGCAATAGGACAGTGGTTCTCAACCTTGCTAATGCCGCGACCCCTTAGTACAGTTACTCATGTTGTGGTGACCCCCCAACCATAAAATTATTTTTGTTGCTACTTCACAAATGTAATTTTGCGACTGTTATGAATTGTAGTGTAAATATCTGATATGCAGGATGTATTTTCATTCACTGGTCCAAATTTGGCACAAATACCCAATACGCCCACATTTGAATACTGGTGGAGTTGTGGGGGGATTGATTTTGTCATTTAGGAGTTGTAGTTGCTGGGATTTATAGTTAACATACAATCAAAGAGCATCCTGAACTCCACCAACGATTGAATTGAACCAAATTTTGCACATAGAATTCCCATGACCAAAAGAAAACACTGGAAGGGTTTGGTGGGCATTGATCTTGAGTTTTGGGGTTGTAATTCACCTACATCCAGAGACCACTGTGGACTCAAACAATAATGGATCTGGACCAAACCTGGCACAAATACTCAATATGCCCAAATGCGAACACCTGGTGGAGTTTGGGGGAAACAGACCTGGACAATTGGGAGTTGTAGTTACTGGGATTTATAGTTCACCTACAATCATTCTGAACCCCACAAGCGATAGAATTGGGTGAAACTTCCCACACAGTATATTCATGACCAACAGAATATACTGTGTTTTCTGATGGTCTTTGATGAAAATAGACCTGGACATTTGGGAGTTGTATTGCTGGGATACAAAATGTGGAGGCCGTGACAGACTTTGTATTTCTAGGTGCAAAGATTACTGCAGATGCAGACTGTGGCCAGGAAATCAGAAGACGCTTCCTTCTTGGGAGGAGAGCAATGTCCAATCTCGATAAAATAGTAAAGAGTAGAGACATCACACTGTTGTTCATTTGTTCAGTCATTTCCGACTTTTCGTGACCTCATGGAGCAGCCCATGCCAGAGCTCCCTGTCGGCCATCACCACCCCCAGCTCCTTCAAGATCAATCCAGTCACTTCAAGGATGCCATCCGTCCATCTTGCCATTGGTCGGCCCCTCTTCCTTTTTCCTTCCATTTTCCTCAGCATCATTGTCTTCTCCAAGCTTTCCTTTCTTCTCATGATTTGGCCAAAGTACTTGATCTTGGACTCTACTATTTTTCCCTCCAATGAGCAGTCGGGCTTGTATTTCCTGTAATATGAACTGGCTGGATCTTCTCGCTGTCCAAGCCACTCTCAGAACTGAAGAATACTAAATGATGGCTATTGGCTAGGTCTGTGTCTCATTATGAATTACAGTTATCTGTTTTTATTTGCCTTTAAGAGACTTTTATGCTGATTAAAAAGTCCCAACTGGATGGCTTTAAAAATACTCCCTCCCCAAAAAGTAATGCCACTTATTGATCGGAGCCATAGAATTAATTTGAAAGTGAATTAACTTTCCTCCTTTCCAGAATTCCTGGTGGAGGCATAATTTGCTTACTAGGAAACGCCAATCAATACATTTGCATTTGTTATTACCTAATTAATTGTAGCACTTGGTAGGTTATTATTAACGAGTATGAATAAAACGCCAAATGGTTGATGCATTCATTTTTTCCCCCTCCTTGGATTCAGAGATGACCTATCCAGGGGAAATAAAAGAAAATTAGTTTTTGGAAATCCTGATGTATTGGACTTTCAATTGTAAGTCGCTGGTAATTTAGGTATTTATTCATCTTTCTGTGTGTCCTGGCAGTTGGCTGTGCATGTCTAAGGAGACCAAGTGGCAAGGTTTCCCTTTGGAATATGGAATTTGGAAACACTACGTGCCTCTATTACATCCGGAAGAACTTTCTGGTCATGTCCTTGAATTTTGTGTGTCTTGGCGTTGAGACAAATGCTCACGTCTCAAGCAATGACATTGGCATGGGCTCTGCATCCTGAAAGCCAAGGTTATTTACTAGGCTGAGGTTGGGCTAGGTGTGTGTCCTTCTTGTTAATTGAATGACGAAAGGGTTGAAGGGAAAGGCCGTCTATCCCAATCGCAGGGCTAAGGATGGATGAGGGTTTCATTGGCCGGCTTTAGTGAGTGCAAAATGTGCCAGTGTTTCTCATAAACAAAATGCATAAATAACAGGATGGGTGACGCCGGCCTCAACAACAGTCTATTTGTGAAAAAGACCTTGGAGTCTTAGTGGAGAACAAGTTAGACATGAGCCACTAATGTGATGCAACAGCTAAAAAAGCCAATGGGGTTTTGGCCTGCATACAAAGGAGTCTAGTGCTCAGATCAAAGGAAGTCATGGTGTTTCTGTTTTCTTCTTTGGTTAGAATTTTTCACCTGGAATAGTAACCGTGTGTCCAGTTCTGGGCAAAGCAACTCAAGAGGGATGTTGACTCCAAGGCAGTGTTTCTCAAGCTTCCTAATACTACAACAAGTTCCTCATGTTGTGGTGGCCCCCAACCATAACATTATTTTTGTTGCTTCTTCGTAACTGTACTTTTGTTACTGTTATGAATTGTAATGTAAATATCTAATATGCAGGATGTATTTTCATTCACTGGACCAAATTTGGCACAGATACCTGATATGCCCAAATCTGAATACTGGTGGGGTTGGAGGGGGATTGATTTTGTCATTTGGGAGTTGTAGTTGCTGGGATTTATAGTTCACCTACAATCAGAGCATTCTGAACTCCACCAGCGATGGAATTGAACCAAGCTTGGCACACAGAAGTGTTTATTTATTTACAGTATTTCTATACTGCTTTTCTCACCCCGAGGCGGACTCAAAGCGGTTTACAGATGAGTAATGACAAAATTCAATGCCAGTACAAACAATTACAATTATACACTAGAATTAGACATAAATCAAGCAATAAAACAATCATTAAAAAAATAAAACAGTCTCGTCCATCGAATCACCGTTCCAGTCATTGTCTTTCTGAAATGCTGCATACATTTACTTCTACTGCCCAAAGGCCTGGTCCCAAAACCATGATTTTAATTTTTTCTAAAAGCAGGGAGCAGATCTTACCTCATTTGGGAGTGTGTTCCATAGTCAGGGGGCCTCAGCCGAGAAGGCCCTGTCTCTCGTCCCTGCCAGACTCATCTGTGCTATTGACAGGAGCGAGAGCAGGTCCTCCCCGGATGATCTTAGATTACGAGGTGGGACGTAGGGGAGAATGCGTTTGGGGGGCATTAACCTTGAGTTTTGTAGTTGTAGTTCACCTACATCCAGAGAGCAATGGGGATTCAAACAGTGATAGATCTAGACCATACCTGACACAAATCTTCAATATGCCCAAATGTGAACACAGGTGGCATTTGGGAAAAATAGACTTCAACATTTAGGAGTTGTAGTTGCTGGGATTAATAGTTCCCCTACAATCCAAGAGCATTCTAAACCCCACCAATGATAGCATTGGGCCAAACTTTCCACACAGAACCCCCATGCCTTGAAGAGACTCGCTGGCATGAGCCTCCCTCCAGCCTTGCATGTTCTCCCTTGCCTGCACATATGCACCATGTTACTATGTGCTTACCACGCCTGCTCTCCCCTTCTCCACTTGAAGTCTCAGAAATAGTCCTCCCCTTGGATCACAGCGGAAGAGGGGTTTTGGTGGATTTGCTGTCTCTTTCCAAAAAGGAAGAGAAGGACAGGCGGAGAGATCTTGGAATCCTAGAATCATAGAGTTGGAAGAGACCTCATGGGCCATCCAGTCCAACCCCCTGCCAAGAAGCAGGAATATTGCATTCAAGCACCCCTGACAGATGGCCATCCAGCCTCTGTTTAAAAGCTTCCAAAGAAGGAGCCTCCACCACACTCCGGGGCAGAGAGTTCCACTGCTGAACAGCTCTCACAGTCAGGAAGTTTTTCCTCATGTTCAGATGGAATCTCCTTTCTTGTAGTTTGAAGCCATTGTTCTGCGTCCTAGTCTCCAGGGCAGCAGAGAACAAGCTTGCTCCCTCCTCCCTGTGACTTCCTCTCACATATTTATACATGGCTATCATATCTCCTCTCAGCCTTCTCTTCTTCAAGCTAAACATGCCCAGCTCCTTAAGCCACTCCTCATAGGGCTTGTTCTCCAGACCCTTGATAATTTGAGTCGCCCTCCTCTGGACACATTCCAGATTGTCAATATCTCTCTTCAACTGTGGTGCCCAGAATTGGACACAATATTCCAGGTGTGGTCCAACCAAGGCAGAACAAAGGGGTAGCATGATTTCCCTGGATCTAGACACTATGCTCCTATTGATGCAGGCCAAGATCCCATTGGCTTTTTTTGCCGCCATATCACATTGTTGGCTCATGTTTAACTTGTTGTCCACGAGGACCCCAAGATCTTTTTCACACATACTGCTCTCGAGCCAGGCATCGTCCCCCATTCTGTATCTTTGCATTTCATTTTTTCTGCCAAAGTGGAGTCTCTTACATTTATCCCTGTTGAACTTCATTTTGTTAGTTGTGGCCCATCTCTTTAATCTTCTGCTTTTTCTGCCAAAGGGGTTCCTAAGACCATCAGAAATATGTGTTTTCCGATGGTCTTAGGCAACTCCTCTGAAACCTGGTCAAGTGGTCCCTGATTAAAAAAAAAGTTGGGAACCACTGATTTAGCCTGATGACCAAACACAAGGAATCTCGATTGAGCAGGTAGAGGTAAACTGAGGAGATCAGCGAGGATTTTTGAGAAGAGAGGCGGCAACAGGGATCAGCTGTGAAAGCAGATTTAAGGGAGTGGAGTGTGTTTCCTGATTGCTGGCTGCATCTTCAGTCTCCATGCCAAGACTTTGGAAGCTTGACTCTCTTGCTCCTTTGGAATCTGGACTGCTCTTGGACATCGGCTCTGGACTTGTGGACTCCACCTTGTTCATTGGATTTCTGGTCATAGACTCTTGAATCTGGACTGCATATTTGGCTTTCGCTTTAGCTTGTTCCTTCGAATTTTGTTGCTTGGCTAGACCTTGGACTGTTGTATACCCCTCTCTGTGTTTTGAAGTCGAGACACTTGACAAACACTAGCATTGTGTGATGGGACTAAACATTTGAATAGTTCCTCTTCCCCGTCATTATCATAATGTCTACATCCCGGCAAGAGGTTGTCCTGCAAGGCTGGGTTATTGCTATCATTATTTTAAAATCTTTTATCAAGCAACTAGCTAAATCCGAACACACTTTTCTGTGTCTCAGTCTGATATGAAATAAATGAGATAGTAAATAAAAGTATTTTTTCAAACACATATTAACTGAGAAAACACATCATTCAATTCAATACCCTGCGTTGCGTTGCTGTGTCTATGTGGAATGGAAGGAAAGAAATGAAAAAGAGGTTTTTGCCAGAAATTATTTTCCTTGCAGACAGCCAATTCTCTCACACCAGAAGCGACTTGCAGTTTCTCAAGTCGCTCCTGACACGACAAAAAAATTGTACTATGCTAATAATATAATATATTGTATGTAATATATACCTTGTATATATATACCTTGTAAAGGAGCCCCCGGTGGCGCAGTGGGTTAAAGCACTGAGCTGCTGAGCTTGTTGATCGAAAAGTCGCAGGTTCGATTCCGGGGAGCGGCGTGAGCTTCCGCTGTCAGCCCTAGCTTCTGCCAACCTAGCAGTTCGAAAACATGCAAATGTGAGTAGATCAATAGGTACTGCTCCGGCAGGAAGGTAACGGCGCTCCATGCAGTCATGCCGGCCACATGACCTTGGAGGTGTCTACGGACAACACTGGCTCTTCGGCTTAGAAATGGAGATGAGCACCAGACCCCAGAGTCAGACATGACTGGACTTAATGTCAGGGGACTACCTTTACCTTTACCTATATATCTTGTAAGCCTCTCTGAGTCCCCTTCAGGGTGAGAAGGGCGCATATAAGTGTTGCAAATAAATAAATAAATAAATAAATAAATTTCTTATACTGCTGAAGTAAAATGAAAACTAGCCTGTGAGAGGTTGCTTTGGGCATCACAGATTCCACTTTGTCTATACGCAGACTGCTAGTTTTACTCCAAATACAGGCATATTTTCAAGTGCAACATTGAGTCAAAATTTCATTTTGCTATAAAAACATGCGCGTATTGGAATGCAACGTCGTGTCGAATTGTCAAGTCACTCGACCGACTACTTTTTGAGTTTTGCGAACACAAACCTACGCAGAGCTCAGGAATAGTAGTTACCTTTGAATTCATCTTGCTTAAATCCAATATAGAAACTGCCGCCTCTCAAGCCAAATTATTGTTTCTAACGTGGACTCCTTTCTGTTGGATAAGCTTTGCTTGTTACCGATGTGGTGGGACAGGTCTGGAGTGGTTTCCAAGCCTGCTCTGTAATAAAATACAACATCTAATCGCTGTCATTCAGCCATTGCTTTCGTATTTGTTTCTCCTCCCTTTTAAAAAAAATCAGCTTTCCCCTAACAATTATTTTCTGGCACAAAAACAACGTGGGAAGCAAATCCTCGGATTAGGGTTGTGTAGATGGTTTATGCAATTAATCAAGATGTGACATGAGGTTTTTGGGGGCGGATTTGCTTTTGTTAATGGCCACGCACTGCGCTGCATGCTAAAAGAAGCAACACTCTCCATAGGTAACTGGGCGGTCACATTTTTCAAAGCAGACTTTTCATTTCTGCACTCTGTATGTTCTGTGTGTTTCACATCTATGTTTCCAACCTATTTTTACTTGTTTAGAGTCTTTTGATTGTATGGCGGATCCTCCTCCAAACTATCTGTGGCTTTGGTGAATCCCTGAAAAATTATCACGTTTCAGAAATTCCTTTAATTAGATGTGGTCTCCCTTGATATCTGGGTTGCTGTGAGTTTTCCGGGCTGTTTGGCCATGTTCCAGAAGCATTCTCTCCTGACGTTTCACCCACATCTATAGCAATCATCCTCAGAGGTTGTGAGATGTGTTGGAAACTACACAAGTGGGGTTTATATATCTGTGGAATAATGTCCAGGGTGGGAGAAAGAACTCTTTGTTTGTTGGACGCAAGTGTGGATGTTGCAGTTGGCCACCTGGAATAGCATTTAATGGACTAATCCAGAGGATGGCGACTAAAATGATCAAGGGTCTGGAGAACAAGCCCTATGAGGAGCGGCTTAAGGAGCTGGGCATGTTTAGCCTGAAGAAGAGAAGGCTGAGAGGAGATATGATAAATATGTGAGAGGAAGCCATAGGGAGGAGGGAGCACGCTTGTTTTCTGCTTCCTTGGAGACTAGGACGCGGAACAATGGCTTCAAACTACGAGAGAGGAGATTCCATCTGAATATTGTGTCCAATTCTGGGCATCACAATTGAAGAGAGATATTGGCAAGCTGGAATGTGTCCAGAGAAGGGCGATTAAAATCATCAAGGGTCTGGAGAACAAGCCCTATGAGGAGCGGCTTAAAGAGCTCAGCATGTTTAGCCTGAAGAAGAGAAGGCTGAGAGGAGACATGATAAGGGCCATGTATAAATATGTGAAATGAAGTCATAGGGAGGAGGGAGCAAGCCTGTTTTCTGCTGCCCTGGAGACTAGGACGTGGAACAGTAGCTTCAAACTACAAGAAAGGAGATTCCATCTGAACATGAGGAAGAACTTCCTGACTGTGAAAGCTGTTCAGCGGTAGAACTCTGTGGTGGAGGCTCCTTCTTTGGAAGCTTTTAAACAGAGGCTGGATGGCCATCTGTCAGGGGTGATTTGAATACAATATTCCTGCTTCTTGGCAGGGGGTTGGACTGGATGGCCCATGAGGTCTGTTCCAACTCTTTGATTCTATGATTCTATGATTCTATCCAACACATCTCTCAGCCTCTGAGGATGCCTGTCATAGATGTGGGTGAAATGTCAGGAGAGAATGCTCCTGGAACATGGCCGGACAGGCCGGAAAACAAACAGCAACCCAGTGATTCCGACCATGACAGCCTTCGATAGCAGAAGGAAATATCATTGCAAACACGTGTCTACAGGAATTATTTTTAAAATAACTTGGTTTTCAAATGGAGATAAAATTAAATTTAAGTATAATGTTCACTTGCATTTGGAGACCGTTTGCAGTTGAAGGAATTTCAGGAGCTGATTTTGAGGCCAATGTATTTACCTGCATGTTAACATCAGGGTCTTTCTTGGTGTGTTTCTGAGTGTTAAATTAAATGAGAGTTTGATACATCACAAGATGCATGGACAAACACTGAGACTGCTGTGTACAGGTTGAGCCTCCCTTGTCTGGAAGACTAAAATCCAAAAAAAAATAAAAAATTCCATGATCTGAAATAATTTTTCCACTCTTTGGCTAGTTTGCCTTGCCTTTGGTTGGAGAGCGATTGAAGAACTGAGAAATAAACAAGCAGAACTAGTGAATGAGTAAGAAACAAGGTTTTCCCCAAATGTTAGTGTGCAGTTTCTAGGTCTTCCAGCTGGAATCTGACCATAGGATTGCATTGGAGAACCTTGAGATTCCTAAAGAGGTGATAGGTCTAGAAATCCCTAGGTCTTCCAGCATGAAGTTGACCTAGGTCAGTGGTTCTCAACCTGGGGTCCCCAGATGTTTTTGGCCTTCAACTCCTAGAAATCCTAACAGCTGGTAAACTGGCTGGGATTTCTGGGAGTTGTAGGCCCAAAACATCTGGGGACCCCAGATTGAGAACCACTGACCTAGGGGTTCCTTAGAGCAGTGGTTCCCAACCTGTGATCCATGGACCACCAGTGGTCCCCAAGAATGAAAATATGGTTCACAGCCTCACCATTACTACACCGTTGTCTTGAAATTACACAGCAATGAGAGCGACTGGTCTCGCAAAATCCTCTAATAGTGCTGAGGCAATGGTGATGTCGGGAGGGAAGAGGCTGACTAATCATAATAATAATAATAATAATAATAATAATAATAATAATACTTTATTTATACCCCGCCACCATCTCCCCAAGGGACTCGGAGCGGCTCACATGAGGCCAAGCCCAACAACACATCAATAAAACAAGAAAGCAATAAACAAAAACAATACAATTAATATAAATCACATATAAACAATAACACACAAGGATTTAAAAACCTATGGCCAGACCAAATGTAATAGTTTAAAATTAAATAAATAAAACGCTGGGCATAAACAAGGTATGATATATCTGGTAGGAGGGTTTGAAAAGAAGTGAGCGGAGCGCAATCCAATGAATAGTTAATAATAATAATAATAATAATAATAATAATAATAATCTTTATTTGTACCCCGCTACCAATAACAAATAATCAATACAAACAGTTAAAATAAAACTCAAAAACAAAAATACACAATAAGCAATAAACAATAACAATAATATACAGCATTTAAAAACCTATGGCCAGGCCAAATGTAATAATTAAAATTTAAAATGCTGGGCATGAACAAGATAGGGTAAACTAGGATAGGGTGAAATTCTGAGGACATTTTGCTGGGTATTATTTCCTTATTCCGGGAAGGCACACTGGAACAGCCACATTTTCAGGCTCCTAAAGACTGCCAATGTTGAGGCATGCCTGATATCCCTGGGAAGTGAGTTCCAGAGTTCCACCGAGAAGGCTCTCTCCCTCGTCCCTACCAATCGCGCCTGCGCGGGAGGTGGGAGCAAGAGCAGGACCTCTCCAGATGAACGAAGAAATTGTGTGGGTTTGTACACGGAAATGCAGTCACGCAGGTAGGCGGGTCTCAAACCGTTCGGGGCTTTGTAGGTCAGAACCTGCACCTTGAATTGGGACCGGGAAATGAACAGCAGCCAATGTAGCTCCTTAAACAAGGGGGTTGACCGCTCCCTTTAAGTCGCACCAGTTAGTAACCTGGCTGCCGCCCATTGTACCAATTGAAATTTCCGGGCCGTCTTCAAGGGCAGCCCCACGTAGAGTGCATTACAGTAATCCAATCGAGGTGACTAAGGCATGGACCACCCTGGCCAGATCCGACTTCACCAGGTACGGTCGCAGTTGGCGTACGAGTCTTAATTGTGCGAAGGCCCTCCCGGCCACTGCCGACGCCTGAGCTTCAAGCGTAAGTGTTGAGTTCAGGAGGACACCCAAGCTGCGGACCTGTGACTTCAGGAGGAATGCAGCCCCATCCAGCACAGGTTGCCACCCTATACCCTGATCCGGCTTACGATCGACCAGGAGGACCTCATGAAAGGTTACTACTTCCACATCAGCTCTAGATAAATATGGTTTTCTGTAGGCGAGCAGATGGCGACTTCTGGATGGCATCTGTTCTGTATCAGAAACTAGAGCTGATGTGGTTTATCCAATGCAATTTTGTGAATCAGCACCCCAAATAACCAAACCGAATCTGAAGTTGAGCAAAAACCCTTTTGGTACTAAAATTGGAGAGTGGTCCCTGGTCAAAATGGTCCTTTTTAAGTGGTCCCTAGTGAACGTGGTCCTGGTCAAAAAAAGGTTGGGAACCACTGCTTTAGAAGGAACATTTTTAGTCAAATCTGTGAATATTCAAATTCCTCAAAAGTCAAAATTTCAAACATGGAGGGACGACTGTATTCTGCAGTCCAAAATGCAGAACACTTCTGAGCCCAAGCATTTCGGATAAGGGACGCTCAACCTGTATTAAGGCAGCATTGATGCGCATGCTGGAAGTAACCAACACTTCATTCACAGCTTAAATAACGGATAATTCTTCTTGCAAATACAACTTATTTGACACCTTGGTCAGAGGTTATAGGTGCAAGTGGTACTGGTTATGTCACAACCGAAATGTAGATGGAGTTGTAAAGCTTCTTGGAACAAAGCTGGAAAGTCAGACTAGCCAGGAGAGTGTCACATTTCAACCCTTAATAGTGGTGCCTCGGAAGTGTGATCCGGTCTGACTCCCTCGGAGGGTGTCCGTTCTGGAGGGTGGGCTGGGAACAGGCCGGGGCTGAAGACCGCTCTCGTCTGCTTTGCCTTCCAGATCCCTGGTCGAGGAGGAGGACCCTCACATGAAAGTCTCTCTGGGGAGCAGCGATATGGGGGTGTCTGCCCACCTGCAATCCTCCAAGACAGGCACCACCAGGTTTTTCACCAGCAATACGCACAGTTCCGTCGTACTCCAGGTAAGACCTCACCTTGGGCCGAAATCTTTCAGCCATATCCTCGTCCTTGTTTATTTATTACTTGTTTATTAAGCTAAACTAAGCTAAGCTATTACTTGTTTATTTATTAAGCTAAGCTAAGCTAACTATTACTTGTTTATTTATTAAGCTAAGATAAACTAAGCTAAGCTAAGCTATTACTTGATTATTTATTAAGCTAAGCTAAGCTATTACTTGTTTATTAAGCTAAGCTAACCTAAGCTAATACGTGTTTATTTACTAAGCTAAGCTCAGCTAACTATTACTTGTTTATATATTAAGCTAAGCTAAGCTATTACTTTTTTATTTATTAAGCTAAGCTAAACTAAGCTAAGCTATTACGTGTTTATTTATTAAGCTAAGCTAAGTTAAACTATTGCTTGTTTATTGATTAAGCTAAGCTAACCTAAACTAAGCTAAGCTAAGCTATTGCTTGTTTATTTATTAAGCTAAGCTAACCTAAGCTAAGCTATTACGTGTTTATTTATTTATTAAGCTAAGCTAAGCTAAGCTAAACTATTACTTGTTTATTTATTAAGCTAAGCTAACCTGAACTAAGATAAGCTAAGCTATTACTTGTTTATTTATTAAGCTAAGCTAACTATTACTTGTTTATTTATTAAGCTAAGCTAACCTAAACTAAGATAAGCTAAGCTATTACTTGTTTATTTATTAAGCTAAGCTAACTATTACTTGTTTATTTATTAAGCTAAGCTATTACTTGATTATTTATTAAGTTAAGCTATTACTTGTTTATTAGCTAAGCTAAGCTATTACTTGTTTATTTATTAAGCTAAGCTAAGCTAAACTATTACTTTTTATTTATTAAGCTAACCTAAACTAAACTAAACTCAGTTAAGCTAAGCTATTATGCGTTTATTTATTAAGCTAAGCTAAGCTATTATGCGTTTATTTATTAAGCTAAGCTAAGTTTACATTACAGTTCACGGCCTTGTTCATAAAACACAGGGAGCCCCCAGTAGTGCAGTGGGTTAAATTGCTGAGCTGCTGAACTTGCTGACCAAAAGGTCGGCGGTTCAAATCCAGGGAGCAGGATGCCTCAGCTTCTGCCAACCTAGCAGTTTAAAAACATGAAAATGTGAGTAGATCATTAGCTACCACTTCAGTGGGAAGGGAAGGGGGCTGCATGCAGTCATGCTGGCCACATGACCTTGGAGGTGTCTACGGACAACGGCGGCTCTTTGGCTTAGAAATGGAGATGAGCACCACTCCCCAGAGTCAGGCATGACCAGACTTAATGTCAAGGGGAAACCTTTAAGTCATAAAACACGGTTGTGTTGCTGCTGTTTTAACTACTAAATCTTTATTCATTATTGAAACGTAACACTGATTTATGCTTGGAATGCACTGTAATATTGAGGAGTTCTTAAGATACAGGCCTTGCCTGTTATTTTATATGCAAATTGTCATGGGAAAAAATCATAACAAAAGCTGTCCCATTTATTTTACAAACCTAAAGGCTGAGCGTGGGACGGAGACAATAACAACAACAAAAAGATGAAGCTTTGGGAGCTCAGCAAAACATGATGCTATAATGCCACACAAAACAAAGTAATGTTCCATCCAGAGAATATATGAAAATCCAACCAAAACATTGGTGAACATGTGTTTTTCAAAATGTGGGTTGTAGATCCACAACACTGGGTCCATTTTGCCACCCTTCTATGCAGTCTTAGGATTTTCAATTCAGGGAGGGGCATTGAGCATTACTAGCCAGGGGACTCTCATGCATTGCTAAAGGATTGTATGGGAATCATACATAGACATTAAAGTCGAATCAAAGGGAAATTGTTATTGTTGTTATTGTATTTATTTATACCCTGTTTTCCTCTCTTAAAAGAGACTCAAAGCATATAGTACAAGTATGGGAAAACTCAGGCCCGAGGCCAGATGCCGCCGCTTGGCCATTTTCTCAGGCCCTCCTCTCTCTCAACATCCTATCCTTCCTTCCTTCTCTCTTTCCTTCCTCCTTCCCTCCCTCCTTCCTTCCCTTCCTCCCTTTCGTCCTTCCTTCCCTCTTTCCTTTGTTCTTCCCCCCTTTCTCCTTCCTTCCTTCCTTCCCTCCCTCCCTCGCTTTTGTTTTTTCTTCCTTTTCTTTCCTTCTTCCTTCCCCCCCTCCGTTCCTTCCTTACCTCCCTCTTTTTCCCTCCCTTCTTCCTTTCTTTCATACTTCTTTCCTTCTCTCTTTCCTCCCTCCTTCCCTCCCTCCCTTCCCTTTGGTCTTTCCTTCGTTCTTTCTTTCCTCTATCCCTTCCTTCCCTCCCTCCCTTTTGGTTTTCCTTCCTTTTCTTTCCTTCTTCCTCCCCCCTCCCCCTTCCTTACTTCCCTCTTTTTCCCTCCCTTCTTCCTTTCTTTCATACTTCTTCCCTTCTCTCTTCCCTCCCTCCTTCCCTCCCTCCCTTCCCTTTTGTCTTTCCTTCGTTCTTTCTTTCCTCTATCCCTTCCTTCCCTCCCTCCCTCCCTTTTGTTTTTCCTTCCTTTTTTTTCCTTCTTCCTTCCCCCCCTCCCGTCCCTTCCTTCCCTCCCTCTTTTTCCCTCCCTTCTTCCTTTCTTTCATACTTCTTTCCTTCTCTCTTCCCTCCCTCCTTCCCTCCTTCCCTTCCCTTTTGTCTTTCCTTCTCTCTTCCCTCCCTCCCTCCCTCCCTTTTGTTTTTCCTTCCTTTTCTTTCTTTGTTCTGGTTGTCAGAGTAGTCCAGCATTTCTGTGTTCCCAAATAATATTCCTGGCATGAAACAATCAGGGCCAGTGAACACCTCCCAACAAAGGATTCTGCCAAGGCAGGAAGCAGCCAGGCTTTGAAGCTGCAAGGCTATTCAGTGTTAATCAAGGTGGCAAAATTACAACATTCACACTTGCCTCCAAGGCAAGAGTTCTTTCTCCCATCCTGGACATTATTCCACAGATATATAAACCCCACTTGCCTAGTTTCCAACAGACCTCACAACCACTGAGCATGCCTGCCATAGATGTGGGTGAAACGTCAGGAGAGAATGCTTCTGGAACATGGCCGGATAGCCCGGAAAACTCACAGCACCTTGCTGAGGTCTGCCCGGCTGCTGCTCAGTATTCATTGCCTTCACTCACTTCCTTGCCCTCCATTTTCCTATTGTGCATCTCTTCCCTTTGATATATTTTGAGCTTCCCTGTCTGGATCTTCTTTTTTTTTCCCCCATGGCTTTTTAGGTCAGTTTTGAATTAGAAAGAAAAAGCAGGAAAAGATCTCTCAAAATGGGTTTGCACCTGCATCAGCAGAAATGTGCCAAGGAAGGCAATAATAAGCCCACACTGCTTTCCATTTTTATCATGAATATTTCAGAACACGATAATGAACCCTAAGCAAATCTCAGGGTCCCGGTCATTGGTTGTGAGCCAGGTGCCGCTTGCAAGGAAAGATGATAAATAGTTGGACTGATTTGATCGAGAACTCAGATTGCAGGAACTGGGTAGGAAGAAGCAGTGAGAAATTTAGGATTAAAATCAGTGTAGAATTAGGATGTTGGCATCTATGAAAGGCAAGAAGACTGCGTGATAGCTAGCTGGATGGATGGATGGATGGATAGATAGATAGATAGATAGATAGAGGCATATCTTCATATCTACCCACTGTTGCCTGGATTTTCATTTTCTTTGTGGCTCTTTCTTTCCTCCTTTCCCTCATATATCTTTTCCTTCCTTCCTCCCTTCCTTCCCTCCCTCCTTTCTTTATCTTCCCATATTTTTTCTTCCCTTCCTTCCTTTGCCCTTTCCCTTTTTATTTCCTTCTGTCTGTCTTTCTTTCTTTCTTTCTTTCTTTCTTTCTTTCTTTCCTTCCTTCCTCTCTTTCCCTCATATGCCTTTTCCTTCCTTCCTTCCTACCTACCTACCTACCTTCCTTCCTTCCCTACCTATCTACCTACCTACCTACCTATGTTGTCATCCCTTATTTTTCTTTCTTTCTTCCCTTCCTTTCTTCATCTTCTTTCCTTTTCCTTCCTTCCTTCCTTCCTTCCTTCCTTCCTTCCTATCTACCTACCCTCCCTCCCTCCCTCCCTCCCTCCCTCCCTCCTTAATTTGTCTTCCTTTATTTTATTTTCTTCTTTCCCTTTGCCCTTTCTTTCCTCATCTCTTTTCTATTTCCTTCTGTCTTTCTTTCTTTTCTTCCTCCCTTTCCCTCATATACCTTCTCCCTCCTTCCTTCCCTCCCTCCCTCCCTCCTTCCCTCCCTTGTCATCCCTTATTTTTCTTTCTTCCCTCCCTTCCTTTGCCCTTTCTTTCTTGATCTCTTTTCTATTTCCTTCTATCGTTCTTTTTCCTCCATCCTTCCCTCCCTTTCTTCCTCCCTCCCTCCTTCTCTCCCTTCCTTTCCTCCCTCCGTCCTTACTTTGTCTTCCCTTATTTTTGTTTCTTCCCTTCCTTTGCCCTTTCTTTCTTCCTCTTTTCTCTTCCCTTCTGTTTTTCTTTCTTTCCTTCCTCCCTTTCCCTCATATACCTTCTCCTTCCTTCCTTCTCTCCTTCCCTCCCTCCCTCCCTACCTCTCTCCTTACTTTGTCTTCCCTTATTTTTCT